>NC_054467.1:12816848-12961848 GCF_017639515.1 Carcharodon carcharias
CATACCTGCCTTGCTATGCCAATGGGAAGCAAAAGGACTCAAATCCCAATTGGATACTTGACTGTCAGCCAGATAGCCTTTATTTCCCATTTTCATTATCTTTATATCTGGCAAAGAGAAATGTTCAAAAAAAATGGTGAAAGAAACCATTTTTTTTCATGCCCCCATGATTTTTCTCGAGGGTTGCACACAGCAGTGTCCTGGTGATTAATCTTCAATTCTGGAGATTCTAAGCCAATCCCGGAAGGTTGGCAACCCTGCCTGGAGGCCTGTGGTTTCGAGCAATGTGCACCCTTTGACCATAGTTCCCTTCTGGCAGTCCTAGATTGTGAAATCACCCCTGAGCTCTAACTGCCACTTGGGTGAAAGTACACCAAGCTAAGCAACATATAACGCTGAGGAAATTTCTTGTTTAGATATGCGCAGCCCTTTTTGTGAGCATCGCTAATAAGACCAGGATTGATTACCCATCCCTAGTTGCCCTTGAGAAGGTGGTGGTGAGCTGCCTTCTTGAACCGTCGCAGTCCATGTGGTGTAGGTACACCCACAGTGCTGTTAGGGAGAGAGTTCCAGGACTTTGACCCAGCGACAGTGAATGGTGATATATTTCCAAGTCAGGATAGTGTGGCTGGGAGGTGCTATACCCACTGCCCTTGTTCTTCTAGACAGTGGAGGTTGCAGGTTTGGGTGCTGCTGTTAAAGAAGCCTCAATGGCTTGCTGCATCTAGATACCGTGCCCTCTTCCGAGGCTGTAGATGTAACTTTTAGATCATTTTTCCATTGCTAGGAGCTTTTTTTCTGCATTATCCACAACTGTTACCGATCAATTTCACCCTCTTGCCATCCTTTCATTGTGTAGACATCCCCCTTTAAACCTGGACTTCCATCCGCTTCTCTCCTCCTTTAAAACAAACCTCCCATCTTATCAACTGGACAGACACCCAGAAGGAAAAACGAGTAAATCTTGGAAGATGACTGGTACTGGTCTGAACTGGTCCTGTAAACCTTTAAAATGGAACTCCAGTTTGGGCCAGCACCAGTTTTGATTCCTTTGGCTGCAGTCAAAATCCTGCTCATGCCTGTCTCCTTGGCTTGGTGTCAATGTTCCCTATCTGTTTGTGGGACAATCTTTGATGTGAAGCACACCAGGTGAATGTAAGTTGTTTTTGCACTGATGCTTCAGTTGTTTTACAGTCATCCTTCCCACCCCACACTCGGTTGAACTTTATAACTTAACTTGCACAACAGAGATTCGCTATACCATACTTGCCAGGGCTTGCCCGAGTGCTGCCTTATTTTAAATCGAGTTCGCAAGTACACCATGTACTTGTCCACTGCATTTGTGCACACCTTTCAGGTGGCAGTAACTGATTGATATTTACTGCGCACAGTGGAAAGAGTGCAGCATGAATGCTTGTTTATTTATGTGCCTGCAGTAATCTAAAAGGCACCACGGCAGCTGGAAGCTAAAAATAGAACGGCATTCCGATCGTTCAGACTTAACTGTGCCTACTTATCGCAGTGGTTGTCTCCAGTGCACTGTACATACTGGTGCGTGTCAGTGATAAAGCGGCCACTTAATTATTCAAACTAATTCCGTAGGTTCCTTGATGGTCAGATAGGCAGATGGCCAGTGGCAGGCGTCTGCAATGCAAGCTGTGGTGTTCGGCCACTGAGGGGCAGGTGACTTCGTACAACCCGATGCCCCTCCCCCACACAACCACACCCCCGGCCCCTCACCCGCCCACAACCCCCAGGCTCATGCTCAAGAGAAATGCAATACCCTCACAAATTCAGCTCAACGATGAACATAATCACCTAGCATTAGATTAGCTGCCTTTACACGAGGGGGCAAATCTCTTTATACCGAGACCGTTGACATCGGAGCTGGTAATGCAATATACGTTACCTAGGCACTGTGGACGTCAGTTATTTAGAGTAAAAACACCATCAAATTTGTGCTTGGATGAACAATGCTAGACAGAAATAATTTGTGTTGGCTATCATTTAATAAATAGTTCCATTCATTTTGTTATCATGGATTTATCCAGCCATCAATACTTACTAAAAATGGCAGTGTCGCTGCCCATGTTTACCAGCCTTAATGTTTTAAACCTCTCAGGCCAGATTTTCACGGACTGGGTGGGCATCAAGAGGCAGATTCATTTCCAGGTCGCGAACCCGCCCCCAATGGGAACCACAAAGCGCTTGTAATTTTGTTTGAGGTGGGAACCTAATTGGTGAGGGGTCAGAAACCAATTAGTGGCCGAGGGGAGGGTGGGTCAGGTGATGGTGGGAATGGAGGTGGACCAAGAGGGAAGCAGGCCATATTCTGGCCTGATCAGGCAGCCAGAGAGTGGTGAGAATGTGGAACTCATTGCCATAGGGAGTGGTTGAAGTGAAGAGTATAGATAGATGCATATAAGGGAAAGCAGATAAAGTTAAAGAAGGAAGATTGGGAAGAGGCATTAGAGGAGCACAAACATCATCGTGCACTGGCTGAGCCAAATGGCCTTTTCTGTGCTGTATATTAATTATATTTGAGTGACAATTTGTCATTGTAATGGGTTAAGATTGCAGTAACCTATCTGGTGCCATTTTGAAGTACTGGAGCTGATGCAGTCTATTGGACTGATTAAGGATTCAGGTTTTTTTTTCTGACCCAGCCATCCTGAGTGAGTCTTATTAAAGGTTATTTTTATTTGGTGACTCAGAGGAGTTGAACAACCCTTTACACCAACTTTGCCTGCTCCCAGGATACCTCATTACCACTGAGTGAGGATACTAACATCACTGGTTTTCCAATGCACCATTTTTCAAATCATTCTACTTCTTGTGTGTGTGTGTGTGTGTGTGTGTGTGGCTTTGCTGATATGTTTCTGTCTGACCTCCTGAGTGTTTCCAGAATCTTCTGCTTGTGTTCCTTTTTGGATTTAAAATGAGATAAGATCATCCCAGCAAATTTAATTTGACTCCTTGTTAAAATTCATTAAAACGTGTGTATCTGTTTGTGTGTGTGTGTATTTGTGGGTATGTTTCTGTGTATGTGTGTGTGTGCGCATGCGTATGGATGTGTGTTTATGTATGTTTGTGTGTGTGTATGGATGTGTGTGTTTGTGTGTGTGCATGTGTATGTGAGTGTGTATGTGTATCTATTTGTTTATGTGTATTTGTTTGTGTGTGTGTATATGTATATATCTGTGTGTGTGTACGTGTGTGTATCTATTTGTTTATGTGTGTATATATATATATCTGTGCGTGTGTGTGTATCTATTTGTTTATGTGTGTATTTGTGTGTGTATATATATATATATCTGTGTGTGTATATATATATATATCTGTGTGGGTATCTATTTGTTTGTGTGTATTTGTTTGTGTGTGTATATATATATGTGTGTGTGTGTATCTATTTGTTTATGTGTGTATTTGTTTGTGTGTGTAGATATATATATCTGTGTGTGTATCTATTTGTTTATGTGTGTATTTGTTTGTGTGTGTGTATATATATATATGTGTATGTGTGTGTATCTATTTGTCTATGTGTGTGTTTGTGTGTGTGTGTGTATATATATATATATCTGTGTGTGTATCTATTTGTTTATGTGTGTATTTGTTTGTGTGTGTGTATATATATATATGTGTGTGTGTATATCTATTTGTTTATGTGTGTATTTGTGCGTGTGTATATATATAATTGTGTGTGTATGTATCTATTTGTTTATGTGTGTATTTGTTTGTGTGTGTATATATATATATCTGTGTGTGTGTATCTATTTGTTTATGTGTGTATTTGTTTGTGTGTGTGTATATATATATATCTGTGTATGTGTATCTATTTGTTTATGTGTGTATTTGTTTGTGTATATATATATATATATCTGTGTGTGTGTATCTATTTGTTTATGTGTGTATTTGTTTGTGTGTGTGTGTGTGTGTGTGTGTGTGTGTATATATATATGTGTGTGTGTGTGTGTGTTTTCTCTCTTCCTTTTTCATTGTCATTCATCTATTATTTACCCCAGTTCTGAAGAAGTTGTCCTGACCCTCAAACTCCATTCTCCCTGCAGTTACTGACCTACTGAGTGTTTCCAGAATCTTCTGTTTGTGTTCCTTTTTTTAAGATTTAAAATGAGATAAGAATGTCCCAGCAAATTTAATTTGGCTCCTTATTAAAATTCACCTAACGCAACAAAACGATTCAAGACTGGTCCGGAAATAACAAACATGGGAAACGTGAGATTGCTGATAGTTTTAATTCAGTCAAGTGTCCAAGAGTCCCTCACCTGTATAGAGATAAAAGCAAAGAACTGCGGATGCTGGAAATCCAAAACAAAAACAAAAATACCTGAAAAAACTCAGCAGGTCTGGCAGCATCGGTGGAAAGGAGCACGGTTGACGTTTTGAGTCCGCAAGACTCTTCTGTTCAACAGAAGAGTCATGCGGACTCAAAACGTCAACCGTGCTCCTTTCCACTGATGCTGCCAGACCTGCTGAGTTTTTCCAGGTATTTTTGTTTTGTTTCCCTCAACTATATCCTCTGATCCTCTGCAACACCAGGAACAGGTTAAAAACAACTCCCACACTGCTAACCTTTGGAGCAGTCAGCTTTTGGTAAGTTTATGCTTATTCCGTATATGACACAGTCTGATAAAAGTTGTTGATAGAAGGCTGTTCCAATGTGAGTCTGTTGACTGAATCATCGATAAATATAGCTCAAGTCTAACTATAGAAGACTGCTATCCTGAAAAAGTTTTTGCATCAAGTAGATTTATTTTTGTGAAAGATGAAATACCAACTAAAGCATTTTTTAATTTCACTTTTCCCCTAAACGTGTTGCTCAGAATTCCTTTTTGGATCTCATGCAGAGAGGGAAAAGAAAATAACATGCTGTTGTAACGTGGGTTCGTAAAATGCCCACAAACTCCATTGTTCACTGGGAATGATCAGTTTCAAATTTGGATTCTCAGAATTATATTTTTTTTCCTGGATGTAAAATTCATTCTGGTCATTGTACGATATCTAAAAATCGATAATTCCACCCTCGTTAAACTCCAACAGGTCCAAACCCCAGCTGCTGTTAACGCTTTGCATATAGTAAGCCCCGCATGTCCGTCATTCCTGCTAAGCTGCATCGGCTTCCAGTCACATAAAAAGGATGCAGTTTCAACTCCCTCCGTAGTCTTGTCCCCATGATCTCTGCCACCTTCTCCACGCATCACTCCTGTACTTACTGACCGAGTTCGGTTCCCAGTCCAGTAATGCCTGCATTAAATTCTCTTGTCGCATTCGGGCCCTCCGTGGCCTCGATCCTCCCTAGAGCTGTAGCCTACTCCAGCCCGGTGACCATTAAAGAACCCTGCGCCTTTTCAACCCTGTCCTCTCGTGCGTCCCCCCACCCCCCCCCCAGTCTCTACCATTGGTGGCCGCGCCTTCACCCATCTCGACCCAGGCTCTGGGGATTCTCTCCCTAAACTTCTCCAACTCTCTCCTCCTTTCAGACCCTCCTTAATACTTAGCTCTTTGACCGAGCTGGTGCTCACTTGTGCTGACAACTCCTTCTTTGGCTCAGTGTCAATTTTTGTCTGATTCCACTGCTGTGAAGCTTTACGGGATGTTTTACAATGTTAAGGGTGCTACATAAATGCAAGTTGTTGGTATATTCACCTCACCCCCCCCCCCCCCCCCCCCCACACACACACACAGCAAAGGTAGGCTGGGAGTACACTAACGTCAAAGTCAAAGGGTGTGTGTGTGTGTAATGAGCAGTGGGGCATGGGACAGGAAATATAACAACAACTTTCATTTATGTAGCACCTTCTCAAAACCCAATTTTCCGACCAGTCACTCCAGTGGTCTCCTTTCCACTGCTCTTTCAACTCCTGTTTACTTCTTGACTTTCCATGGAGGTGCTATGAGACATTTTCTAACTTAGAGCCTACTTAAATGCACTTTGTTGTTATAATTGGAGAAAAATATGACTTGAAAAAACCCTTGTTCAAAAATGGTATTGATTTTGGTCAACATTCCTTTGAGGTATTTTGATATGCATGGTTTGAGCAAGATCAATAGTTGCTATGAGACCTAGGCAAAGTCCTATTGCTAAGGAAGATTGAGGGTCATTACTGTAAATGTCAAGAATACTGAGGTACTACCCTGGCCAAACACTTTGTTCATTATTCTTTTGTCCCGACTGTTTTGTAAACCAGATTAGCGGTTAAAGCAGGTTAATGATTGACACTTACTGCCAATGCATCAAGCCAAAAAAAGAGCCTCACCCTTCACCCTGTCAACACAGAATTGCTTTTAGAAGACATGTTTACTGTACTTTCAAACACTCATGAAACTGAATTCTGAATCCTTGTTATGCAATCGAATCATAGCAACACAGCGAACCAATCAGGTTCCTATTGTTATGGAATCTTCTGGATTACTAAAAGTACGATTACACGAGCGCATTGAGGGCACAGATTTTAAGGTACTCACAGGAAAAGTTATCGGGAAGGTTAGTGGAACTTTCCCTACACTCGGTCACAAGTCACCGTTGATGCGGACTCCATTCATTATTAGGTTGTTTTAAAAAATCTGATTATTGAAGCGCACGGGGAGCGAGCAAGGGAAGACTGTTAGGTTAGGTCACCCCCGTCATTTTAACTTGGGGGTCACAGGAGTCAGGGGCACGGGAAGTTGAATGGGTGGCGACCCCGTCCTCCCAAAGTGTGATCGCTGGGAGAATTCCATGGTCAGTACTGACAGGTATTACAAGTACAGACCGAGTCCCAACTGGTGGCGCTGGGAGAGGCGGGAGTGTGGGGAAGGGTCCATAGGAAAGCAGCACACCACCACCTTCTCAAGGGCTATTAAGGATGAGCAATAAGTGCTGGCCTAGCCAGTGATGCTCACATCCTTTGAATGAATAATAAAAAAAGCACCCACAGTGCTGTTAGGGAGGGAGTTCCAGGACTTTGATCCAGTGACCGGGAAGGAACGGTGATACATTTCCAAGTCAGGATGGTGTGTGGCTGGGAAGGGAACTTCCTGGTGGTGGTGTTCCCATCCATCTGCTGCTCTTGTCCTTCTAGATGGTAGATGTCACGGGTTTGGAAGGTGCTGCCAAAGGAGTGCCACGAATATCAGCGAGCACAATTTCAATTTCAATATTCCTAACATGCCAATCTGTTAAATTAATGGCAGGAATTGTAACAAAACTCACTCAGGTGAGAAACTGCCAGGGTCTGATTACAGTTGATGGCAAGCGAATTTGGGGTGTAAAACAAACTGATAATCCCACCTAAGCCTGTCAGTTTTCCACCAGAAGGATTAGGTTAAAACCATAAACTCATATGGCACAGGATGAGGCCATTTGGCCCCTCTTGCCTGTACTGGCTCTTTGAAAGTCCCATTCCCCTCCTCTTCTCCCATCACCCTGCAATTTTGAAATTATTTTTCAAGTACACAATCCCAATTCCCTTTTTGAAGGTTACCCTTGAATCTGCTTCCACCCCCCCCCCCCCCCCCCCCCCCCCCCCCCCGCTTCAGGAAACGGCCACTTGCTGAAAGTTCTCATGAGAAAGACACCAGTCCGGTCTCCTATTCAGTCGGGCTGTTTAATAATCACACACATCAACCTCCGCCTATCCGCAACAGGTTGCAGGAATTAAACTTTAGTGCTGGGATGGGTGCAGCAGAGTTTGCGGTTAGAGCACAGTCAGACTGTCTTATATCCTGACACAACTGAGCTGTGAATTACCAGCATTGTGAATGGACACACCAACTTCAGATCTTATCTCATAGGGAAGGGGTAAATTGCCAGACCCTGACTTTGTTTCCTAAACACCTTAAATAACACAGCGCCAGATTTCCTTGCAAACAAAATAATTGGACGAGCAGCATCTCATTGGCCAGCGACAAAAATAACGTTGACCTGGGCATTTGCCACCTCGTGACAAAGCAGTCGGCAATGAGACACTTTTTAACCCCTAAACTGGAGCCAGGCTTAGAATGTCCTTTGAACAAAGTCCACGCTGGGTACATTTTGATGGGCGCTTTGTTTTCTGCCCTCACCTTTGCTGTTTGCAAGCGCCCGCAGTTTTGAAGGGTAGCCTAACGTTTGCAGTGAGCTCCTCGTCTCTTAGCTCAGCGGGGCTGATGTCCAGAGCTAGTTTATGGGGATGGAGTGGGCAGCAGGTAGCCCCGTCTGCTAGTCATGCCAATCTGCGACTGCGCGGTCAATTTTTACATTGCCAAACCCTGCCTGATTACCCGGGCGTGCCCTGAGTTGATCGGCCCTGGTTCAGTGTTTGCAGCACAGACCCTTCCAGAACTTTGAGCGGAGTTTCCAGAAGTTCCTGTTTTCTGTTTTGCCCATTTCAACATCTAGAAAACCTGTAGAAAGAAAGTCACGCAGCCCAACGACGTATCGCCAGAACAGCAGCATGCAACTTGCTAAAGGCTCTTCGTTTTCACAAGAAATAGGGACATGACTAATAACGGGATAGGGATCTTTGAAAGTGAGCTCCCAACAAACAATTAATCAGCCATCAAAAACCCCAGCGCATTTACCAGGAAATAGGTTTGCGCAGAGAATGTCATATGACTGAACCTCCAGGATTGTATCCAACTAGAGTTGACACATCGTGATGCCATGGTTTTCAGCCCAGGTGCAGCTTGGCGGCAATCTCAACAACATCAACATGCATTTATATAGCACCTTGAACATAGTAAAACATCTCAAAGCAGTTCACAGGAGCATTATCAAACAAAATTTGACACTGAACCACATGAGGACATAGTAGGGTTGATAATCAGAAACGTAATCAAAGAGATAGGTTTTAGGGATCATCTTTTAAGGAGGAGAAAGAGGCGGTGGGAAGGAAGTTTAGGAAGGGAATTCCACAGCTTGGGGCCAAGGCTGCAGAAGGAATGAGCATCAATAGCAAAATAGAGTGATTACAATCAGATGTGAGCGGACAGGGAGCAAGACCTCTCCCAATCTTCACCGCCTGTTCAACATCAGCCAACATTTTCTGTCCCCTGGGTTGTCTGCTTGTCACTGTTGGTCTCTACTTGACAAGCTCTTTGGTCTTGACACTCACTCTTTGCCCTGATGTGAGTCATGGCTCAGTGGACAGCATTCTTGCCTCTGAATCAGTGGATCATGGGGTCAAGTCTTGCTGAGGGACGAGTCTGGCATTCCAGTGTGGTATTGAGGGGGAATATTGCACCACTGGAGGTGCTGTCGTTTGGATGAGACATCATAATAAGGCCTCGTGTGCATTCTCAGGTGAATGTAAAAGATGCTATAGTTCTATTTGAAGAGAACATGGGAGTCAACCCCTATTGTTCTGAACAATAGTTATCACTCAACCAATATCACTGAAACAGGTTAGCTTGTCATTTATCTCTGGATTTTATGGAACATTGTTGTGCACAAATTAGTTGGCACACCACGTGGTAACTGCATTCAAAGGTACTCCACAGGCTGTAAAGGACTTTAGAATGTCCTAAGTTCATGAAAGATGCATTAAAAATGCAACGAAAACAGAAAAGGTTGGAAATACTCAGCAGGTTTGACAGCATCTGTGGAAAGAGAAACACAGTGAAAGGTCACAGGCCTGAACAGTTAACTCTGTTTCCCTCTCCACAGATGCAGCCTGCCCTACTGGGTATTTCCAGAATTTTCTTTTTTTTTAATTTCAGGTCTTCATCATCCACAATATTTTGCTTTTGCAATATAAATCCAAGTTGGTTTCAAGTTTCACTCTAACTAACTTGCCCTTTGATCATACTGTGCAGCTCACAGTTTCCCAATCACTACGTATTACATCTCCCGAAGATTCTGACCCGAAGTCCAGGAAACATTCCGGTCTGGTTTTCCATCCGTGTGGTGGGAGTCGGGAAGATTCCCAGCTTGGCCCGCCCACCTCGGGAGAGAGACCTCGCGAGGGCAGGATTTTCATTGCAGGGTGTGGGCACGGGCTGGAATCGGGCCAACCAACCTGAGAAAAAGTTTGGATGCGGCAATGGAAGCTGCCAGGGGTGGAGGCAGCCTGTTTAAAAGGCCCGTCTTCATCCGAGCTATAGTAAAAACAGAAAGGCCCTCACCTGCCACATACCCCACGTGTTCCAACCATGTCACCTCATGCCCACACACCCTCCAAGGCCCCTCATGCCCAAGTTATACCGCCACAACAACCCCAATGGACCCTCATGCCCACCAAACAATGCCCACGGCCCCTCTTGCTTCCTATGCCAATATATGACTCCAAACCAGCCCCTCTGACCCCTCATGCCAAGGTATGCCAGCTGAACTGCAGTGGTTCAAGAAGGTGGTTCCCCACCACCTTTTCAAGGGCAGTTAGGGGTGTGGAGCAATTGTTGGCCTAGCCAACATCACTTACATCCCAGGAATAGATAAACAAAAACTTGCTTGGACAATGTATCCTTCTGAGCTCATTTGAACAAATTGTTGAGAAAACTGTACAGGGTGAGATCAGTTAACATTTGTTCGGATTATATATTCCCATTGACGGTAGAAGTTAAGCTAAAGCATTCAACAACATACAGCACCTTTAACGTAATAAGATGTCTCATGGGACTTCACAGAGACATTATTAAACAAAATATGACCACCAAGCCACTTAAGGAGGTATTAGGGCAGATGCCCAAAAGATTGGTTAAAGAGGTAAGTTTTAAGGAGCATCTTAAAAGGAAGAAAGTGAAGTAGAGAGGCAAAGAGGTGTAGGGCGGGAATCCCAGAGCTTGGGGGTCTTGGCATTTGATTCCAATCGTGGAGTGATTAAAATCAGGGATGCCAAATAGGGCGGAATTAGAGGAGCACAGACATCTCAGAGTGTTGTGGAGTTGGAGGAGAGTACACAGATACGGAGGGGGGAGCCATGGAAGGATTTGATAACAAGGGTGAGAAATGTAAAATTGAGCAGTTCAGTATCTTTACAGTGCAGAAGGAGGCCATTTGGCCCATCGAGCCTGCACTGGCTCTCTGAAAAAGCATTCCACCTAGTCCTACTTTCCTGCCTTATCCCTGTAACCTTGCACATTCTTTTTTATCAAATCGTAATCCAATTCCCTTTTGAATACCTCGATTGAACCTGCCTCCACCACCCTTTCAGGAAGCTCATTCCTGACTCCAACCACCCCCTGGGTGAATTTTTTTTTCCTCACATCACATTTACTCCTTTTGCCAATTATTTTGAATCTGTGCCCACTAGTTTGCTTAATTGGGAGCTAGTGTAGGTCAGCGAACATAGGGGTATGATGGTTGAGCAGGGTTGGGTGCAAGTTACAACACGGGCAACAGAGCTTTGAATGACCTCAAGTTTATGGAGGGTTGAATGTGGACAGTTGGCCAGAAGTTCATTAGAATAGTCAAGTCTGGGGGTAACAAAAGTATGGATGATGATTTCAGCAGAGGATGAGCTGAGACAGGGGCAAAGTTGGGCAATGTTATGGAGATGGAAATAGATGGACTTATTGATAGCCAGGCGTTCAGCGTTGGGACATTGCATGAGAAGTGATTAACCTAGAGATACTGAAAATGCTTGTAACCCTCAAGGATGAATTGCATTGACAGAGAAGTACAAGAACAGGTAATACTCCCATCTACTATCTGGAATGACCTTAGACAGCCTTGAAATGTCCCATCTGTGCCAGGGTCAAGAATGATCATGTTTCATGAAATGAATCTGGGTGTTCTTGTGCATGAAACACAAAAAGTTAGCATGTGGGTGCAGCAAATACTTAAGAAGGCAAATGGAATTTTGGCCTGTATTGCTGGGGAGTTGGAGTTTAAAAATAGAGAAGTCTTGTTACAACTGTACAGGGTGTTGCTGAAGCCACACCTGGAGTACTGTGTACAGTTTAGGTCCCCGTATTTAAGAAAGGATATGCTGGCATTGGAGGCAGTTCAAAAGAGATTCACTAGACTGACTCCTGTGATGAAGGGGTTGACTTATCAAGAATGGCTAAACAGGTTAAGCCTTTATTCATTAGAGTTTAGAAGAATGAGGGGTGATCTTATTGAAACGTACAAGATTCTGAGGGGGCTTGACAGGGTTGATGTTGAGAAGATGTTTCCACTAGTGGGGGAATCTCAAACTAGGGGACATAGTTACAGAGTTAGGAGACACTCATTTAAAACTGAGATGTGAAGGAATTTCTTCTCTCAGGGGGTAGTGAATTCCTGGAATTCTCTACCTTAGAGAGTTGTGGAGGCTAGATCACTGAAAGTATTTAAAGAGAAGGTAGAAGGATTTTTGGAATTTCGGGGAGTTGAGGGTTATGAGGAGTTGAGGCCTGGAGCAGATCAGCCATGATCTTATGGAATGGCAGGGCAGGCTTGAGGGGCCGAATGGCCTACTCCTGCTCCTATTCCTTATGTTCCTAACAAATGGCAGTGGGTGCAACTACCAGGATCATGTTTATAAAAGTCTTATCATTTTGTACAGCTTTTAAACCCTGTTAAACATTCACACGAGATAACTGTATCAAATTACAAGTTAGATCATTTTAAAAAGAGCAAACAGAATTTGCTGAGGCAATCCAAGTATAACAGCTTAATTTGTGTAGTGATGCATTAGTAAAAGGTATTTTACAAGAGAGCCGGAACTGGTGAGCAACCCGACTGTGATTGGGCCCAATTCCATATCATACCACCAAGTCATTCAACCTTACAATTACTGGTAATTCATTTTCCTTTTCAATGACATTAACTTTAGTCTATATATTACAAATACATATTTCGAAACAAAAATTACGTTCATATGACTAAATTAAATCAGTCCTTTGAATTTAAATGAGCAAGTAATCTAACAGCAAAACTTAGGTTACTGTGAAGGGAATTTTCTGTCAATGATCTGCAGGTTTTATGTTTAACTTTAGCCAAGTAAAACGTTACTCTCTCAATCATGGGTATGTACGGTAGCCTGGTGATTCTGGTCGTGGACTGTCAGACCAGAGATTGAGTTCAAATCCTGCTGTGATAAATCAAGAACTTTAAATCAATGATCAAAAACCCAATTGGCCCACCAATGTCCTTGAGTGGAGGGAAACTGCAACCCCTTCTTGGTCTGACCTACATGTGACCCTAGTCCTACACTATATTATTGGCACGTTATGTCCAGAAGGCAACTAGCTGATCATTACCTTGCCAAAGCTGCCCACATCCCAACAGCAAACACAGGGGAAAAAAACTGCTTGATAACTAGGCTCCTGAATATCTGATTTAATTGACAGTATCTCCATGGGGTAATGTAGCTGTATCACATTAGTAAAAGTAAGCTGAATTGAAATGTATTTTAAATCTGACTTCCCCCCACCACCCCACCCACCACCATATTTTTGTAGCTATATGTTTTTCAATAACAACAACAACTGGCATTTATACTGTCTCCTTAACATTGCAAAATGACCCAAAGCATTTCAAAGAAGTATGAGAAAAAGTGGACATGATTTTTTTCTCTAGCCAGAAGTGGGTGTGGGAACTGTCTCCAGGACTTTATACAGCAACCTAATGACAACAAGAAATCGTATTTATATGCAGGCTTTAACCTAACATGTGGCCCAGGATAGGTACCGGAAAGGACATTGAACTATGGAGGTAGAGGTTACATGGGGTAACCAAGAGCTCTGCCAAAGAGATGGATTTTGTGTAGATTTTGGAAGACAGATAGATGAAGATGAAAGGATGTATGAAAGGAGAAAGAGTGCAGAACTGGAGGAGGTTTCAGAGAATAAGCTGGGGTATGGTAGTAAAGGAATTTGAAGATGAGTGCAAGGTCTCAACATTTAATGCTTTAGGTAACCATAAGTTAAGAAAGATGGTGTTGATGGATGAGCAGGATGTAATGTGGGGCAGGATGCAGGTGGCTGAGTTTTGAACAAGTTGAAGATTATAAAGGGTGAAAGGTGGGCAGTTTAGCAAGGAGGAAATCCATGGAGAGCTTGAGGTGGACAAGGAACAATAATACATTACATGATAGCATGGTGTTTGTTGTTGGGATGTGGGCAGCTTTGGCAAGGTAATGATCAGCTAGTTGCCTTCTGGACATAACGTACCAATAATATAATGTAGGACTAGGGTCACATGTAGGTGAGACCAAGAAGGGGTTGCAGGTTCCCTCCACTCAAGGACATTAGTGGGCCAATTGGGTTTTTGATCATTGATTTAAAGTTCTTGATTTATCACAGCAGGATTTGAACTCAATCTCTGGTCTGACAGTCCACGACCAGAATCACCAGGCTACCGTACATACCCATGATTGAGAGAGTAACGTTTTACTTGGCTACCTTTCACGATCTCAGGACATATTTCACAGCCAATAAGTACTGTTATATATGTAGGAAATACAGTAGCCAATTTGTGTATAGCAAAGCTCCCACAAACATCTATGTGATAATGACCAGATGATCTATCACAGTGTCTTTACAGTGCAAAAGGAGGCCATTCAGCCCATCAAGCCTGCACTGGCTCTCTGAAAGAGCTTTCCACCTAGACCCACTCCCCTGCCTTATCCCTGTAACCATGCACATTCTTTTCAGTTAGCAATCCAATTCCCTTTTAAATACCTCAATCGAACCTAACTCCACCACACTTTCAGGATGGTTGTTCCAGACTCCAACTACCCTCTGGGTGAAATTTTTTTACTCACATCACATTTACTCATTTTGCCAATTATTTTGAACCTGTGCCCTCTAGTTCTTGATGTTCTCTTGAGTGGGAACAGTTTCTCACTATTTTCCCTGTCCATACCCCTCAGGATCTTGAACACCTCCATCAAGTCTCCTCTCAGCCAGTTTTTCTCCAAGGAAAACAGTCCCAACCTCTCCAATCTATCCTCATAGCTACAGTTCTTCATCCCGGAATCATTCTTGTGAATCTCCTCTGTACTCTCTCCAATGCCTTCGCATCCTTCCTCAAATATGGCACCCAAAGCTAGATGCAGTACTCCAGATGAGGCCTAACTAGTGTCTTATATAAGTTCAACATGATCTCCTTACTCTTGTACTCAATGCCCCTACTAATAAAGCCTAAGATACTATATGCTTTGATAACTGCGTTCTCATCATGCCCTGCCATCTTCAATGACCTATGTACATATACACTGAAGTCCCTCTGTTCCTGCACCTCCATTAGAGTCTCTCCATTTATTTTATACTGTCTCACCATATCTTTCCTGCCCAAACAAATCACTGGACACTTCTCTGCATTGAACTTCATCTGCCACTTGTCTGCCCAACTACCAACATGTCTATGTGCTTTTGAAGTTCAAGACTATCCCTATCACAGGTGGCAATATTTCCAATCTTCATATCATCTGCAAATTTTGAAATCATGCCCTGCACACCACAGTTTAGGTCATTAATATATATCAGGAAGAGCAAGGGCCCCAACACTGACCCTCTGAGGAACTCCACTGCAAACCTTCCTCCAATCTGAAAAACAACTAGTTATCACTACTGAGTTTCTTGTCACTCAGCCAATTTCTTATCCAAATGCCTACTTTCCCTTTTATTCCATGACGTAGAATTTTGTGTTGTGTGACATTGTATCAAATGCCTTTTGAAAATCCACACATACATCAACAGTGTTTCCTTTATTAACTTTCTCTGTTACCTCCTCAAAAAGCTCCAGCAAGTTAGTTAAACATGATTTCCCTTGATGAACCCTTGCTGGCTTTCCTTAATTATCCTGCACTTGTCTATATGATTATTGATTTTTTTTTAATATACTATGGTTTCCAGAAGTTTCCCTACCACTGAGGTCAAATTGACTGGCCTGTAGTTGCCAGCTTTATCCTTGCACCCCTTTTTGAACAAGGGCGTAACATTTGGCAATTCTCCAGTCCTCTGGCATCTCCCCTGTGTCTAAGGAAGACTGGAAGATATATCGCTAGTGCCTACTTCCCTTGGTGGCCTTGGATACATCTCATCTGGTCCTGGTACCTTATCTATTTTAAGTAAAGAGTCTGTTTTCAGATGTTGGTTGAAGGATTAATATTCACCAAGCCACTGGGAAGAACACCCCTCCCTGATGGAAAAACCAATTCAAAATTTTCCAATCCCAGTAAAAATCAGTAATACCATTTTAAGGTATACAAGACAGACACGTTTTACCGGTCGCCTTCATTTCCAAGTTTTACTGGTTGTTCCTTCTGGGTGGCCCTTCTTTGTGATAGTACCATGGGATCCTTCACATTCACCTGAGAAGGCAGACCGAATGTCACATCCGAAAGACAACACTTTAGCGAGCCCCCAGTGCTGCACTGGGAGCGTCAGCCTGGATTATGTGTTCACCATTTACTGGGGTGGGACTGAACCCCACAACCTGCTGACTTGGAAACAAGCCAGCACAGCTAACGCCCTAAAGGAGGTGACCTTTCCTTGTCCGTGCGGCTTAGCTCAGAGGACTTTGGAAGCTCCGTTAAGAACAAGAGGGATGGAGTGAAGCGTGTCGATCTGGTAAACTGTCCAAAGATACTGGAGTTTCATATTGATCAATAACAGAAACCTGAGCCAATGTATCTTTTAACAAAACATATTTAGAAAAGGCCGTGACACTGCGAGTGTTTACAAGGCGGATTTGACACAGCTGCTGGGTGAGCGGGAATGGGAATTAAGTGTTCCGCACAAATGACTTGCCGCCCGAGAGCAATGGGCTGAATCATGAATTCTCAGCCTGGCTGTAACACTTGAGAAATGGAATCTCCTTTAAATAGAAGAGAGTCGAAGCTTTTAATTGGAAAACTTAAAAATAAACCCTTCAGTGCCTTCGGTTGTCATGTTCTAAACCCAAAAGCCATTTGGTTTTAAATTGATTGCCAAGCAGCATATTTTAAGGGACCATATTCAGCCAAGCATATTTGTAATTGAAAAAGATGCCACTTTTCATCTGTAGCATACGAAATATTTTCCTTCCACAATTTTTTTCTTTTTATTTCCTTTTTTTTGGAAGCATTTTAGACTGCAGAATTATTTTGAACTCTTGATTCTAACGCTGCGTTACTCAACCCCCAACTCTCCTGCTCAACTAACGCACCCATCTCTGAACAGTGCCGTTCCTGCTCGCCTCTTCTCCCTCTGCTCCTGAAACCCTGCTCCACATCTTCATCAATTGGAGGCTCAACTTCTCCAACACCCTGCTTTCCATCCAGCTCACCCCCGAGACTGACATCTCATCCAAATCCTTGTGTCTTCCCGTGCCTCGCCGGGCTGACAATGCTCACTTTGAAATCCTTGCCCCCTTCAGTATTTGAGCAATGCTCCTCGGTCGGCCACTCCTACACCTCCTCCCCCAGCGTCAGCAATACCCTTACTTTCTGGAATTCTCCCCGCGATACCTCTTACCCTATCACCGGCCTCTCTACCTTCTTAATACCCCTGACCTTGACTGTGCTTCACCCCACCGACTCCTCTTTATTATTTCCAACCGTCTGCTCTTGGTCCACAGCACCTTTCACAATGTCCCAAAGCACTTTTGAAGTGTAGCCACTGCTGTGGTGCAGGAAGCTCAGCAGACAATTTACACACAGCAAGATCCCATGAAGAGATAACAAGCAGATTATCTGTTTTGGCGATGTAGGTTCAGGGACAAGTATTGGCTAAGGGACCAGGAGAACACTTCTGCTCTCTTTTGATATAGTTCCATGGGATCATTTATGTCCACCTGAAAGGACAGATTTAGCATCCTATCCAAAATACAGCACCTCCAACAGTGCAGCACTCCTTCAGTACTGCACTCGAGTGTCAGTCTAGATTTTGTGCTCGAGTCTTCTGGAGTGAAACCTGAACACACAAGCGTCTTACTCAGAAGGTGAGAATGTTACCATTGAGCCACTGTCATTTACTCCTGGTTGATGCCATATATGGCAATTTTAACCAGAAAATAGAGGCTAGGTATTAGCTAACTTTGAGAGGAGTCTGAAATTTTGAAACTACAATCCCAATTAAATACAGAATCAAGCCATGTAATCAGTTAGACTGAGGTTTATTCCGATTAAAATGTTTATTTCCTGACAGTAGCTGGCATCAAACTGAGACTTCCCACAGATCATGACTCACATTTGTTTGAAGTCAAACTGCAAATGTCACGAGTTCAACCTGGTTATTCTGCAGCAAGCGACACAACTGCCCACTTCCTTCTCCAAAGCCGGTCTATCGACTATACCTACATGGCACAAATCTGGAATGGGATTGCTATCGTCCACTTCCCTGGTTGAGAGCAGCTGCAACAGCACTCAAGAGCACTCCTGCTCTCTTTAATATAGTTCCATGGGATCTTTTACGTCCACCTGAAAGGACGGATTTAGCATCCTATCCTAAAGAACTTCAGCCAGGATAAAGCAGACAATGCGATCAGCACCCCATCCACTAACTTAAACATTCATTAGCTCCACCACTTTGGCTGCAGTATGTACTATCTACAAGACACACTACAACAACTCGTCAAGGTTTCTAGAATAGCACCTTCCAAATCTCCACCACCCATTAGAAAGGTGCATGGGAACACAATCACAACCAATTGCCGCTCCTAGTCACATTTCATAAATAAAGAGAAAAAGGGAGGCTGATGGCAGATACCGAGGGCTCAAAACAGCGGAAGCCCTAGAGGAGTATAGAATGTGTGTGTGTGGGGGGGGGGGGGGATCTTAAAAAGGAAATTAGGAGAGCAAAAAGGGGGCGTGAAAAAACATTGGTAGGTAAAATAAAGGAAAATCCAAAGTTATTTTAACAAGTACATTAAGAGCAAGAGGTTAACTAGGGAAAGAGTAGGCCCCATTAAGGAACATAGTGGTAATTTGTGGGTGGAGCTGGAAGACGTAGGTAGGGTTCTAAATGAATACTTTGTGTTGGTGTTCACAAGTGAGAGGGATGATGTGGGTATGGAAATCAGGCAGAAGGACTGTGATATAATTAAATAAATTAGCATAGAAAGGGAGGAGGTTTTAAGTGGTCTGGCAGGCTTAAAAGCAAATGAATCTCCAGGCCTGGATGAAATGTATCCCAGGCTATTGGGTGAGGCAAGGAAGAAGATAGCAGGGTCACTGGCAATAATTTTCAATACCTCTTTGGCCACAGGAGAGTTGCCAGAGGACTGGAGGACAGCCAATGTGGTACCATTATTCAAGAAGGGAGGAAGGGATAAACCAGGGAACTACAGGCCAGTCAGTTTAACCTCAGTGGTGGGGAAACTATTGGAAGCAATTCTGAGGGACAGAATTAATCTACACTTGGAGAGGCAGGGATTAATCAAGGACAGGTTTTATTAAAGGGAGGTCATGTCTGACCAATTTGATTGGATTTTTTGAAGAGGTGACCAGGTGTGTAGATGAGGGTAATGCATTTGACATAGTCTACTTGGACTTCAGCAAGGCTTTTGATAAGGTCCCACATGGGAGACTGATAATGAAGGTAAGAGCCCATAGGATCCAAGGCAATTTGGCAAATTGGATCCAGAATTGGCTGAGTGGCAGGAAGCAGGGAGTGATAGTCGAGGAGTGTTTTTGTGACTGCTTGCCTGTGTCCAGTGGGTTCTACAGGGATCGGTGTTGGGTCCCTTACTGTTTGTGGTATATATAAACGATTTAGACTTGAATGTAGAAGGGTTGATCAGTAAGTTCATGGATGTCACGAAAATTGGTGGGGTGGGAAACAGTGAGGAGGATAGCCTTAGATTACAGATGGGCTGGTCGGATGGGCTGATCAGTGGCAAATGGAATTTAATCCAGATAAGTGTGAGGTGATGCACTTGGGCAGGAAGACATGATGAATGGTAGAACCCTGGGGAGTACTGACGATCAGAGGGGCCTGGGTATGCATGTCCACCAGTCCCTTAAGGTAGTGGGACATGTAGATAAGGTGGTTAAGAAGGCATATAGGATACTTGCATTTATTAGCTGAGGCATAGAATATAAGAGCAGGAAGGTTATGCTGGAACTGTATAAAACGCTGGTTAGGCCACAGCTAGAGTATTGCGTGCAGTTCTGGAATCCGCATTATAGGAAGGATGTGATTGCACTAGAGAGAGTGCAGAGGAGATTTACCAGGATGTTGCCTGGGCTGGACAGTTTTAATTATGAGGAGAGATTGGATAGACTGGAGGTTATTTTCCCTGGAGCAGAGGAGATTAAGGAGGGACATGATTGAGGTATTTAAAATTATGAGTGGCATAGATAGGGTAGACAGGCAGGAACTTTTCCTCTTGGTGGGAGGGATCAATAACCAGGGGGCATAGATTTAAGGTAAGGGGCAGAAGAGGTTTAGAGGGGATGTGAGGAAGAATTTTTTCACCCAGAGAGTGGTGGGAATCTGGAACTCACTGCCTGAAAGAGTGGTAGGGCCGGAAACCCTCATAACATTTAAGAAGTATTTGAATGTGCACTTGCGATGCCATGGCATAGAAGGCTGTGGGCCTAGTGCTGGAAAATGGGATTAGAGTAATAAGGTTCTTGTTTGACTGGCGTAGACTCGATGGGCCGAAGGGCCTTTTTCTGTGCTCTAGACCTCTATGAGTCTATGGTGACTTGGAAATATATCGCTATTCCTTCATCATTGCCGGGTCAAAATCCTGGAACTCCCTCTCTGACAGTGCCTTCACCACACAAAATGCGGCATTTCAAGATGAAGCTCCATTATAACTACCTTTTGAAGAGCATATAGACATGGGCAGTAAATGCTGTCCTTGCCAATGCCGCCCTCATTGTGAGAATAAATAAATAATATTTTAGAAAGCTTTGAGATGCTTTCCACCTTTCGACCTGATATGTCTACATAATGACGCCTATCCCTTCATCCTAGAAACTGGTGAACAAGTGATGCTCCATAGAATCATAGAACAGTAGAGCACAGGAGACCATTCAGTCCATCGAGGCTATGTTGGCTCTTTCAAAGAGCAATCCAGTTAGTCCCACGGCCCCATTCTTTTCCCACATGTCTGCAATTTTCCCCTGGGGAAGGCTGCTATTGAATCTGTGTCTACTACCCCTTTGAACAGTGCATTCTAAATGCTACCCACAGGTTGTGTAAAAGAGCTTTTCCTCATGCTGCCTCTGATTCTTTTGCCAAACATGTAACTTTTGAGTTATTGGCCCTTCAGCCATTGGAAACAGTTTCTCCTTATTTATTCTGTCAAAACTGGTCACAATTTTGAATACTTCTTGCTAACCTCTTTGATTTCTAGGTTCTCAGTTGAACAACCCCAGTTTCCCTATGCGATCTCTCATCCCTGGAACCACTCTAGTCAATTTCTTCCATGCTCTCTCCAAAGCCTTCACGCCCATCCTAAACTATGGTGCCCAGAACTGGACACAATACTCCAGCTGGGGTCGAACTTGTGTTTCTTGTTGAGTTGAAAACAGGTTTACTATAATCGTGAAATGATTGGATTGTAATATGGTTCGAAGAGCCATTCGCTGTAGTATCACTGACTGCTCTACGCACACACCAGTAATAAAATTGGAATGAGTAAATGAGGTAAAGGGGAAATGGAGGGAAGGCAGTTCCTGGAAAAGCCAAAGTTGTGAAATCTCCATGATATTTGATCCGTAGAAGCAGATTGGAATAGCATAGGAAGAGATGCCAATACTTAATTAGTTCAACACTGATATAAGCTCTTTGAGGACATTAGGAACACTTGTCAGTGTTGAGGAGCATTTAAAACTTTATATAGCACCAATAAAAATAGGTAACAAATGGCAGGGAGCATATGGTGGTCTTCATCCAGTGGTTCAACAGTGCCTGTGCTTTAGGGAGTTTGATTTTTAAATGCCCTGGGAAGTTGTCACTCAGAGACTTCACATTCCCAGGAGCCAGACTCTCTCACTTATTATGCTTGTTAGTCAGGCTTTTCCTTAAGATACTCTGATTATGATGATGTGAGGGGAAATGTAAAGGCACCTCAGAGTCATCTAGAGGACAGCTGTTTTATTTTCCAGAATCACTGAACTTTTACAGTGCAGCAGGTGGTCATTCAGCCCATCATGTCTGCACTGGCACTCCAAATGAGCTATTTACTTAGTACCATTCCCCCACCTCTACCCATAATCCTGCACTTTGTTCCTTATCAAATAAATGTCCGGTTCCCTTTTGAATGCCTCATTTGAGGCTCCACCACACTTTCAGGCAGTGCATTACAGACCTTAATAACACATTGTATGAAAAAGTTTTTTTTTCCCATATCGCTTTTGTTTCTTTTGCGAATTACTTTAAATCTGTGCCTTCTCATTCTCAGTCCTTTCACAAGGAGGGAATAGTTTCTCCCTATCTATTCGGCCCAGAGCCCCCTCATGATTTTGAATACCACTATTAAATCTCCTTCCAGCCTTTGTGAGTCATGTTGACTGAAAGGAGTTGACTGAAAGGAAGGAATTTGCATTATATAGCGTCTTTCTCACCTCTGAGTCAGAAGGGTGTAGCTATAAGTACCATACCGGAGACTTGATTCACATAATGTAAGCTATGCAGCACAGAGGGAGTGCTGCACTGACAGAGGTGCCACCATTTAGATGAGACATTAAACCGAGGCTGTCTGCACTCTCAGGTGAGCATAAAAGAGCTTGTGAGTTCTCCATAGTGCCTGGGTTAATATTTATCCCTCTGGGGTGGTGGGGAGGGGTGGGAGGGTGAGAATGCTGCAAATGTCCCTTATGTTTTCAGCCTAGATCAGACGGTAAAGAGTCTTGATTAATGGCCTCTGCTAGACACTGCATCAGATCAATTTTGACTCTTGCTCACCCACCAATTCCAATAGTGAAGTAACCTCTTGTGAGATTCTGAGACACTAGTCTCCTTTACAAGCTGCTGCTGGGAAGGTCAGTTGCGGGGGTAGTGGTTATATTCAGAAATATAAAACATCTGTCCTCTAAATGACTGTGAGTCCATTTCCTCTCACATCATCATTATCATTATCAATGTTTCTTAAGGAACAGTCTAACCAACAAGCATTAGCATAAGCGAAAGAGTTTAGCTCCTGGAAGTGTGAAGTCTCTGATCGCAAAGGGTAGCTTGTTCCAGGGCGTCAGCTGTTCAGATGATTTTTGTGGGCACCAGCAGTTCAGTCCTGCCCCTCCCAGGCCCCCCAAAAAAATTAAAGGCTTAACCTTTGCTGGATCCTTCATGTTACATCGGAACTAGAACTGGCTGGAGTGGACACTGTGCAAGCTTTGACCAGTTCCCACTAAACCAGTGTTAACGAGGACCTCTGAGGTGACCAACCCTGTCCTGAGGCTGTTACTGCCCCATTGATGCCAGACCAGAATCAGTCAAAATCAACCTCCATACCTGCGTTTATGGGGAGATGGTGGCTTATGGCAGTCATTGGACTAGTAATCAAGCGACCCAGGGTAATGCTGTGGGGACCTGGCTTCAAATCCCACCACGGCAGATGGTGGAATTTGAATCCAATGAAGATCCAGAACTAAAAGCCTGCTGATGATATCGAAACCATTGCCGATTGTTGTAAAAACCCATCTGATTCAATAGGGAAGGAAATCTGCTGTCCTTACCTGGTCTGGCCTACATGTGATTCCAGACCAATATCTATACAGCAAATGTTATATTTGATCCTGGTTGCAAGTTGATTTAGATTGGGTTTAAGTTAATTAGACTAGCCAATATAAATATGTTGGCTACAAGAGCAGGTCAGAGGCTGGGAATTTTATGGCGAGTAACTCACCTCCTGAATCCCTAGAGCCTGTCCACTATCTACAAGTCACAAGTCAGGGGTGTGGTGGAATGCTATCCACTTGCCTGGATGAGTGCAGCTCCAACAACACTCAAAAAACTCAGTATCATCCAGGACAAAGAAGCCTGTTTGATTGGCACCCCATCTGCTACCTTAAACATTCACTCCCTCCACCACCAATGCACAGTGGCAGCAGTGTGTACCATTTACAAGATGCACTGCAGCAACTTGCCAAGGCTCCTTGGACAGCACCTTCCAAACCCGTGACCTCTACCACCTAGAAGAACAAGGACAGCAGACAATTAGGAACACAACCACCTGCAAGTTCCCCTCCAAGCCACTCCCCATCCTGACTTGGAAATATATCGCCATTCCTTCACTGTCACTGGGTCAAAATCCTGAAACTCCCTCCCTAACAGCACTGTGGGTGTACCTACACCACATGGACTGCAGTGGTTCAAGAAGGCAGCTCACCACCATCTTCTCAAGGGCAACTAGGGATGGGTGACAAATGCTGGTCTTGCCAGTGATGCCCATATCCTCTGAATGAATTTTTAAAAAAATCAACTTGGGCTAATTTGAGTTGTGTTGTGTAGCGTTGGCTTTTCAGCTGGGACCCAGAGGGCAGGAGGTTGTTCCATAAGAGCAATCGAAAAGCGAGTCTTCCTTTCCTGGTCTGGGTGTGCCAATACCTCATGGAACTGGAACCCTGACTGCCGGGCTGGAGGGGGCAAAGCCCCTTCCTTGGTCTGCTGGGGCCAGACTAGTCCTTCCAAATAAAAATGAAAAAAAAGTTAAACTTTGGCCGGAGTTATTTTACTGCTGACATTGTGCCTTTGGAATCTCACTTTAAGAAGCGCTTCGCGGTAGACAGTTCCCTCTCAGAACTTGGAGCCCTATCATTATCTGGGCAGTAAATGTGCAAGAAACCCGCTAAGAGAAGTGGACCACAACAAAAACAAAACACGGGAATGTTAGGAATGTGAAACAAAAACCAAAACAAAAAAAAATGCTGGAAATACTCTGCAGGCCAGACAGCATCTGTGAAGAGAAACACATAGAGTTAACATTGATGAAAGGTCACCTCTAACTGAAACAAAAACTTACCTGTTCCCCTCCACAGCTGCTGCCTTACTTGCTGCCGTATTTCCAGCACTTTTTGTTTGCTGTCATTTATGACTGATTGGGAAGCCTGCTGTCTGGAATTAACCCGCTCCCAGACAGAGTATTGAGCAGGAGGATGAGTGTAGACTAGATTGTTTGTGGCGGGGGGAGGGACTTGAGGTGGAAAGCGGGGGTCTCCGCAGCAAGGGCCGTATTGCGATAGCAGCACTCCAATACAGCAGCCCTCTTATTCAGCAGCCCTCCCTCCCTTCCTCCCTCTCCCTCCCTCTCTCTCTCTCTCTCTCTCTCTTCCCCCCCCCTCGGCACCACCCCGCGGTATATAACCAGCTGCTCCGATTGCAAGCGGTGCCCTTGTTCCAGCCAAGAGCAGAGACCGTTCAGTTCCCGGCCCGCCAGCAACCTTCCCAGCTAACGGCAGAGCCTCTTCCCCGGGAACACCATGGCTTGCGAAACTGTGCCGATGCGCAGGTAACCAGGTTTTAATTTTCCACATCTCCTGGCGCCTGTGTGTTTTTAGAGTTACTGGTTTTCGGTTTCTTACGGCTTGAGGTCCTGCAGCAGCGTTTTTGGGGAAAGTTTTCATTTCTGTTTGTGCAAAAGTGTCAAAGTTTCTATTTCAGTCATTAAAAAAAATAATTATTGGATGTGAAGTTTTCCATTCGGGTGTAAATTAAAGAAAAGTAATTGAAATTAAATCCTGGTCTAAACCCTGTGAGAAAAGCTGAAGTGAAACTGGTTTTTATTCCCTGTAATTTTTTGTGATTTCTACTCAACACCTCCCCCCCCCCAAAGCAAAACTAGCAAACGTCTCTCAGAGAATTGTACCACAGCCCTGGCACATTCCATCATAGGGATCCACCTAAACTTTCCTGGGGGGAGGCGGTGCTGTCACCCTCTTTATGGGCTTTAGGAATCCTTGGAAAAAAAAAAATGACACTTTTAATAAGAAGGCAAACTTTTAAAAAAGAAACACAGAATCCACCCCACGCCCCGGCTGGAGATGAGGTAGAAACATGCTGGGCATCTGAGTGAGCTCAAATCAGCATGGCGGGGGGGAGGGGGAGGGGGGGTTAGACAGAGTGGCTGGGAAGGCTCCAGATGGAACCACAACCGGAATTCCGTGTCTCCGCCGATCTTACGCCCGAGCCAAGACGGTCGCCCCGGAAGCATTCCTCAAACCCCCGAGGAAATTCCCCAAGAAAATGGGATATGGGGGGGGTGGGGTGGGGGGGGGGGGGGGGGGTGGGAGTGCACGGGTGACTGGGTCCGAAATGTTATTGTGCTCGTCCCTCAGCGACTTGCTGCTGCCTGTCCTCCTCCTTCCCCCCCCACTCGCGATTGGCGCAGGGTTACGGTGCAGACCTCCTCTGCTTAGTCCCGCTTCACCGCCCCCCCACCCCCCTCTTAAATCGGGACGCTAAACGCCTGCCCGCTGTTTTTCTGCCCCATGTCCGCACTGGCAGCGTGAACACCGAGGACAGAAGAAACTTCAGTCAGCAGTGCTGAACACTGACCTCTGAAAGGGGTCACTTTTCTCATCATACCGTCGGCAAACCCGTGAGATACAAGTACCCCTCTGTTGTCCATGGGGGCTGAGGCACTGCTACAGGTTTCCGTCTGCATTAAAGTCGCAGAGTCAGCGACGCGGGCACTTTATGCTGCTATTTCAGCAGAGTCTCCAGGGATTTCCATCAAAGTTAAATTGCACTGTCAGGAACAATGTAACCCCTTGGTGTCCAGATACATTGGCTGAATCAGTGGTTCTGGATAATAAGATGTCAAGGATCAGAGAGGGTCTGAGGGTCAGTGCAGTTGAAGTGCAGGGACTGATTTGTTATTGCATAGTTTAGATAATCTGCTGTGTATTTTGTTTTTATGTTTGTACATGTTGAATGTGAATTTGATCCCCCTGAACAATTGAGACAGAAAGGACCTAAGGAGAGTGGCTTGGTGTTGAGGTGTTATTTGTGTTTAAGTTAATGGTGTGTTGAAGGAGATCTGAATTTTGAATGTGGTGGTGGGGGAAGGGGGGGGGGGGGGGATGGTGGTGGTGCTCAAATAGAGGTCTTAAAAGGTGAAGGGGTTCAACAGGTTGGATGTGGAGGATGTTTCCACTTGTGTGGCGGGTGGGGGAGCCCAATACTGGGGTCCATACATAGAAAGCGAGTCACCAATCAATCCAATAGGGAGCTCAAAAGACAACTTGTTTCCCCAGAGGGTGGTGAGAATGTGGAATCCACTACAACATGGGGTCATTGAGGGGGAAAGCATAGATTCCTTTAAAGGGAGCCCAGTTAAGTACACAAGGGAGAAATGGACAGAAGGGCATATTGGTAGGGAAATAGTGCTGGGCGAGGCTCCTTGTGGAGCATAAACACTGCATGGACCAGCTGGGCTCATTGGCCCGTTTCTATACTGTAAACTTAATTTAATTCTACAAAAAGTAGCATTTCTAATTGGTATTATGTAATCATGATGTGGAGAGAGCTCTTTGATGCTCCCAGATCCATTATGTGCAGAGGGATTGACTTTCAGCCCTCTCCCAGATAGGTCTGGCCACGTGTTTGAAATCTGATACCCTACAACTGATTGAACTGGGGACTGAGTAGAACCTCAGAAGGTTTGTAGTGTGTCATAAAATTTACAATAAGGGGAGGCTATTTGGCCCATCGAACCAGTTCCTGCCTTGATTCCGTTGTGTTTTCCCCATTCCCATTTATATCTTTCACTTACAAATGTTAGCCCTTTGAAAAAAGGTATTTATGGATTCTGCTTCCATGGCTGTTGTCTGTCTGGGTACTCTGTGTTGTCTGTCTGGGTACTCTGTGTTGTCTGTCTGGGTACTCTATGTCCTCACAACTGTTTAAAAGATAACCTGCCAGCATCTCCCTTCTTGCTTATGATGAAGGCCTAAACTATTTTTATAATGTTTGTTGAAGTAGTTTTATATTTCTGACACAGGAACTTACTGGAAGAATAAAAATAAAGTCAAAAGGGTATCATGAGCGCTGGCCTTCCCATGAGTCACTCGATGTGGACTCGATATCCATTCTCAGTAACGCTGCGACATTGAAATGAACTCTTGATTTTTGCTCTGTTTCCAATCTTAATGAGGAGCGCTCTTTCGATAAGTGGTTCCCAGCACAGTTCTAGGAATTTAAGGTCAGGAGCGCCTAAGTCGCTGATATACTGTCTTATGGAAAGTAGCACCAGCCTCTGCTCCTAAAAAAGACATCCTAACTTAAGAAATTTTTTTTTCATGTCATGTATACCCATGTTTGCCTGCAGCACTGTTATGTAACGCAAAGCCCAAGGGGGAAAGTTACAAGACTGTAATTAAACCTTGAGTTTTAGATGGCATTCAAGAACCACTCTGAGTTTCTGACCTCATCTGAATGTCTTGATCGAGTCACCCTCTAGTCCCTTTTTAAGTTGGACCGTCTTTTTTGAGAAGTGCTAAACTCCTAGGGGTAAAGCTGAAGAAATAACTTGCTTTTCATGACCTCAGGACATACCAAAGTGCATCTCAGCCAGTGAAGCTCTGCTTGAAGCGCGGTCACTTTTGGAAATCACGGCAGCTTATACGTGCAGAGCAAGATCCCACAAACAACACTGAGGCTAATGATCAATTACGGGATAGATGAAAGGAAAGGAGGCACATGCGGTGATTCAGTATTGCAATCAGTGGAGGTTACAGTCAGATTAGCCATGATGTTATTGAATGCCGGAACAGGCTAGAGGGGCCTGCTCCTAATACGTATGTTCGTATGTATGTATCTGGTGGGATTCCAGTGTCATGTTCTGAGTTCCTGAAAGTGGGTTTCAGGCATTCACTGCCTCCCTTCAGGTGAATTTCTTATCTTCATTGGATTGCCTCAGAAACAAGTCTGAGCCAGCAAACCACATAATGACTGGTGGTTTCTAATTTGGGAGATAACTGTGGTGTGGAACAGCCAACAATGAACCATGGGATTAAGCTGTTCCCATTAATAGACATTACAAATTATCTATTTGGGGGAAGTTTGATATACTTGCATGATTAATAGTGGAAGAGATCCCCCGATACTAAAATGTAGTAAGTATCATCTGGGAATCTTGAGACATGCAAATATTGAGTAGTGTGTGTGTGAGTGTGTGTGTGTGTAGCCAGTCCGCACTTTGAATGGGTTACTGTAAAAGAATAAAAGAAAGACAGACTTGCATTTCCATAGCACCTTTTGAAAATTTAGGCATCCCAATCATCCAATGAACTACTTTTTTGAAGTCATGGTCATAATGAACAAAGCCTCACAGCCACTTTGCACTTAGCAAGCTCCCATAAACTGCAATGTGAGCATAACCATAGCATCAGTTTTTGCGATATCGATTGAGGGATGAATATTGGCTGGACACCAGGGGACAGCTCTCCTCTTCTTTAATTTAGCGCTATGGGATTTTTTTTCACATTCACATGAGAGGGCAGATATGACCTTTCGTTTAATGTCCCATCAAAAAGGCAGCATCTCCAACAGTGCTGCCCTGGAGTGTTACCTTGCTTTGCATGGTGTCTGAAGTGGGACTTGAAACCACAACCTTTTGACTCAAAGTCAGGGGTGCTACCAACCAAGCCACAGCTGACACATTAGTTTCAACCTTTCCTTTTACTGACCTGAAGCCGGTTTTCCATATATCTATCTGCAAAGTGCCTTGCAACTTTTCACTCACTAAGGACATCAAAATGAATGCACATTGCTGTTGTCCTCATTGGATGGTCCCTAAACCCTCAAAAGAGTCTTGAGTATTGCCCAGATGTTCCAGTGCCATGCCTAACTTGGTTCTTCCTGTCTGCATTGCAAGTTCCTAATAACTGTTAGAAATTAAAATCAGAAGCTGAGAATGGGTGGCATCTGTCCTGGAACTGATTGTTTTGTCTCCCCATATTAACAATGCAATAATCACCACAGAACTTTGACAACTGTTTCAAAATAATTTCTCTACAAATTGGAGGCCGGGGGTTGGGTGTACTGCACAGAAGTCTTTAGGCTTCCCAGAAATTGACATTACTGAGTAGGGAAAAATGATTTGCATTAATATATAAACTTTCTCGACCTCAAAACCCAAAATGCTTTACCAGCCAATGAAGAGCTTTTGAAATAAAGTAACTGTTTTAAGTAGGAGACGGAGCAGCCAATTTACATACAGCAAGCTCCCACAAACAGTAATGACATTGGCAATCTGTTTTAGTGGAGTTGGTTGAAAAACTAAATATTGGCCAGGATGCCGGGGAGAACTGCCCTGCTCTTCAGATAACACCGTAGGATTTGTTATGTGCTCAAAGAGTAGACGAGGACTTTAACATCATCCTAAAGATGACACCTCTGATAGTGCAGTACTCCTTCAGCACTGCACTGGGAAATGAAAAAAAATTTAGCACATTTCACAATCTCGGGGTGGCTCAGATCTCCTTAGGCCTAACAAAGTGCTTTTGAAGTATGATTACTGTAGGTAACACAGCTGCCAGTTTGTGTACAGTAAGGCCCCACAGACAACAATGAGATCATGGCTAGATAATTGCTTGTTTCATAACTTGGTTGAGCCAACACACAAGGGATAATTCCCTCACACAAAAACAAAAAATGCTGGAAAAACTCAGCAGGTCTGACAGCATCTGTGGAGAGAAAGACAGAGATAACGTTTCGAGTCTGTACCAGTCATACGGACTCAAAATGTTAACTCTGCCTCTCTCTTCACAGGTGCTGTCGGACCTGCTGATTTTTTCCAGCATTTTTGTTTCAGATTTCTGGCATCCACAGTATTTGCCTTTACCTTAGGGATAATTCCCTGCTGTTCTTCAAATAGTGTCATGGGATCTTTCAAATGCACCTAAGAGGGCAGACAGCTCCATTTAACGTCCCATTCAAAAGGCAGCAACTTCAACACAGTGCAGCTCTCCCTCCCTACTGCACTTTACTATCAGATTGAATTATGTGATCCAGTCTTTGAAGTGGGACTTGAACCCATGATCTCTTGACTCAGAGGCCAGAGTGCTACTGACTAAGCTACAGCTGACGTGAAAAGCAGTTCTATGTTTTGTTTTGAGGAAGTGTCCTGTTGGCTGTTTAGCATTATTTTTAAACTTTAACAGCTATTCCAGCAGACTGCTTGCAACCTTAAACTTTTTAGTTAAAGTTTAAAATGTGTTTGCAATTGCATTGATAGAAGTTATACTGAAGTCTGCTTGAGATTAGTCTGTTACCACAAGAATTCAAAGCCCTGTCAGACAGTGACTTTACCTTGTACGTTTACTGCTGTTTCTGCATTAGTGCAACACACTTTTTTTTGCAATGATAAGTCTGCAATGGTACCGATTCTTTTCCAATGTTAGAATGGTCTGTTTCTCCAAGTTCCTACAATGAAATCATTTGTGTCGGATAACCTGTGCCAGAAGCCAAAGTAGTTTGTAATACAGAGAATCGTCAGAGTCCAGTATTGGAGAGAAGGAGCAATGCCAGATGAAGGGAGTGATACTTGTCCAACTTTGATTCAATTACAAGAACTCTGCAAAACTACTGAACTGTCCAACGTTGTGGCAGGGAATTCATCGTTTATAATATTTTGCAACTTTTGAACCCTTTCCGTCGAATTTCTCAGCAGGCCGAGAGGACTCCAGCAATGACTGGAATCGGCAGAAAGCTTTTGTACACTTGGTCACGGAGCAAAGTAATTGTCCCCCCTGAGGTGCTTACGATTTATGATATCAAAACGGCTCAATACAGAGCGAGCTCCAGAACCAGAAATCTGATAGAAATGAATCCATTGGCTTTCTGTGTCAAAGCCATTTCATCACCATTTGATTGATAATTCATTGTTTTCTGCTGAGACCAAAATAAATCTAAATTGTGACAATTATAATGAAGATGTCTAGTTAATGAAAGGAACATCAAGCTGTTGGATAATTTTTCTCTCAGTTTAATTTATACTGGATCCCTTCCTATCTCATTGAAGATTCCCCCACAACCCAGTAGCCCTGTTTTTGTTTGTTAATTTTATTTTTTTTTTTGATTTTCACAATTACCCTAGATGTGTTATGGTCATAATTTATATTTCAATTTATTTTTCATGACAGAAGGTTGGCTGCCTCAGAACCATTTGTCTGCTGTTCTTCCTCTATGAAACACAGCTTTGCCGCAATGTCTGTAGCTGCATGCTCTTCAGTTGCATACTCTAGTGGCACACGCCTCAGCATACACAACTACATCAAGCATCACTGCTGAACTGTTGCTCTTGTGAGGACTTAGAATGAAAAGCCAAAACCTGAAGGGAGGGTCGAATTGTACATGAGTGTTATATTTGCTATGAAAGTGAGAGGTGTGTGTTTGTGAGGCCATATATATCATTTTTTGTATGTTACAGTTCACTCAATAACTTCGGATTGCTGTGGCAACATGCATCATTACGTGCATGTAGTCTGGAGCTATGGATAGTGATGGTAGAGGTTCCAACATTCTTTCCATCTTATGGCTGACCGGGAATCTCTTCTGCTCTTACCGTCTGCCATTGGCACGTTTTGGAAGGATTTGCAGGTTGATACTGAACCTGTTTAGCCATGTTATGTTGCACCTTCCTTGGCCATCAAGCCCTGGGGTATGACTCAAACCTGGAGCTTCTGACTCCGAGCAGGGACGCTACTCACCGCACCACAAGACCTCCAAATATAATATAGTCACCTATAAATCCAATAGGGAATTCAGGAACAACTTCTTTACCCAGAGAGAGGTTAGGATGTGGAATTCATAGCCCACAAGGTTTAGTTGAGGCAAATAACATTCAATGGATAAGCACATGAGGGAGAAAGGAATAGAAGGATATGTTGATAGATTTAAATGGAAAGTAATGGGAGATGGCTAGTATCAAGCATAGACCATTTGGGCTGAATGGCCTCTTTCTGTGTTATAAATTTAATGTAATGTACTCAGGAGAATGTATTCTACTGGATTTATGATATTTTGGTTTCTCTGAGTGCCTTTGTCATCTGGTTTAAAATGGATGGTAGCTTCATGCTTTGTTGTGTGGTACCTTAGTTGCCAACCTGTGGAGACACGATTATTTAACATCAAAAAACATAGGACTGTTGGCCTTAAGCAAGTTTATTTTTATCTTTCAGCTCTCAAGACGATGATCGGCCGATGTCCCCATTTTATTTAAGGTAAACTTTCTATGGCTGTTTTGTCAGTTTTCCTGATTGGGGATTATTTTCTGAAATATTAGGAAGTAGTTTTTAAACCAAGACCTCGGGCAGCTGAATGGAGCCTTGGAGTCTTAACTGTTTAATTGATTGTTTAAAGTGTAACTTGCTAAAGAATGAACATTTGATTACATTTATCTCGTCAGTTGTCAGAAATTGAGCAATGATTTTTAGGTTCCCTTAGAACTTTATCAACAAGCAGCGAGATTACTGGCACCTCAGGGTGGGTGAATATATCTGTTTAAAAACGACAACTTGCATTTGTATAGCACCTTTTTAATACAGTGAAATGTTGCATTACCGGACCAATATCACACCAAAATCTGACACTGAGCCATAAGGGTAGTTATTAACAGCTTAGTCGTGGAGGTAAGTTTTAAGGAGAGTCCCAATAGATTGAAGCGAGGTTGAGAGTTTTAGTGAGGGAATTCCAGAATTTAGGGCCTAGTCAGCTGAAAATACGGACTCCAGTGGTGGATGATGGAAATCAGGGATGTGCTTGAGACCAGAACTGGAGGAGCACAGGGATCTCGGAGGGTTGCCGGGCTGGAGTAGATTACAGAGCTAAGGAGTAACATGACCATGGAGGGATTTGAAACGAGCGTGAGAACGTTGGTGTTGCCAAAGTGGGAGCCAACATGGGCCAGCGAGCACAGGGCTAGGGTGTGGGCTACAGAGTTTTGGATGAGCTCAAGTTTACAGAGAGTTTAAAGCTGGCCAGGAGAGCTTTTGGAATACGGAATGAGTGAGGGTTTGAGCAACCAATGGTCTGAGCTGAGGACGAAGATGCGCAATATTAGTGGTGAGGTGACAGCAGGCAGTCTTGATAACAGCAAGGACATAGAGTCTATTGTCGCCAAGGTTGCTAACATTTCAGCTAAAGATGCCGGGCTTCTGCATGGTGTGGGTCTGCCCCTGCCGGAGGTAAAATACTCGAGGGTGCAGGATGAGGCCTTCACTTAAAGGCCTCGAGAGGCTGGCGAGCCACCCTGCATCTCCCATCCATGTCCCCTGTGAAATTTCAGACACATCGGCAGAGGCGGGTTGGCAGCTGGAATGCCACCCGCTAGATTTTACATGCCCGGTCTTCAAACCCGCCGGTGTGGGAGCTTAAAACCAGCCGGTGAAAACTAATGGTGTGTTTTCGGATGATTTCGTCAAGGGGCAGCATGTTGATGAGGAACAGGAGGGGAGCCTTGGATAGGTCCTTGGGGGACACCAAAGGTAATGATGCAGGAGCAGGAAGAGAAGCCATTTTAGGTGATGCGCTGACTAGATAGATAAGAATGGAACCAGCCGAGAGCAGTCCCCACCCAGTTGGACAACGGTGGAGAGGTGTTGGAGGAGGACCATGTAAAAAAAAAAGTGCAGACAGGTCAAGAAGGACGAGGAAGGATAGGTTAACTTTGCCACAGCCACATAGGATGTTATCTGTAGGCAGGAAGAGGTTAATTAGCATCAGTGCAGAGAGTGGGGTGCGGTTCCCCAAGTGTGAGGCATGTGAATGAACAAATCAGGTAAGGAAGCTCTTTCATTAAAGGAGATTTAAGGGGTGACTTAACAGAGGTATTCACATTTTTGATAGGTTAGATGGAGGGGAACCATTTCCTCTGGCAGGAAGATTGGTTAGCAGAGGATGCAGATTCAAGATAATCGACGAAAAGAAAACCAGGATAGGAGATGAGGGGAATTTTTTACACAACAAGTTGTTATGATCTGGAGTACACTGCCTGAAAGGTCATGGGGGACAGGTTTAATAATAACTTTCAAAAGAGAAATTGGATAAATACTGGAAAAGAACAAAATTACAAGGCTACAGGAAAAAGAGTGAGGAAATAATTGACAGTGCTTTCAAAAAGAGCTGGCACAGATTCAATGGGTTGAGTGACCTCCTTTCTGCCCTGGAAGAATCTACAAACTAGGATTTTCTGGCCCTGCTTTGGCAGGTTTCCCCACAGTGGATGTGGTGAGTCATTCGAGTCTCCGTTGACTTCAGCGGGATGGGAAGATCCCGCCGGTGGGATGGGCTAGAAAATCCCGCCTAACTATTCCAATACCATCCACACTCCTGTTTAGCAGTAATCAGTAGACAAACAGATCAAACACTGAGGAACTTGGCCGTTTGGAATTCCAAGCACCTGAATTTTAAAAGCTCGACCAGCTATGACGTTGGCTTGGTCAGTACAACATTAAGAGCTTGCCACAATCTCTGAGTTTACGCCATGTTGGCGATGGATTGAAACTGGAAGGTATCAGCATTTTGGATTGATAGGTAAATGTGCACAAGGAAATTGTTGACTCTGTGTCTGGTCAGGCCGAACTAAACTTTGCATTTATTTTTCCCCCTTTCTCAAGTTCCGAAAATATTTGCGAGCAAAGTACAAATATTTTGTGTAAACCTGCCGTGCAATTTTTGGCTGACAGTGAATCAACAAAGTAGGTTCGACCTGGTTCCAGGGTCATATATTGCCAGCTATGGTACTTTTCCTATCACCTGTCCCCCTCTCCCACAACCCCCACCTCCTTTCACATTGCTTGGTCATGTGCTTTTATTATTCTCAGTACAGTACCTCCCTGCTCGTTAGAGATGTTCACAGTAGCCGTCGCTTCATTGAGCGAGGTAGCAAGTTCGTTGGGGGAAAATTCCAGGATTCGTAGACCAAAACAATAGAGTGAAATGTTTTCAGAGGAGCACAACTGAAAACAGGATGGAGTGAAAGAGGATTCTATTTTTTTCATTTTAAGAAATGAAGAGTGACACAGTCACCTCCTCTTTCCCTATGCAAGTGGTGGGGGTGGGGGGGGGGGTAATTTTAACCATGTTTCCTCAGAGGAAACTGGGTGGATAGGTGGTTACAATTGCTGATATTAACCTGTTACGAATGCGCGCCCAGTCACTCCATTCAAAGTACAATTGTTCGGAGTCATAACTTGATTCAGCATCCTTTTTTTTTTCATTCGTTCATGGGATGTGGGCACCGCTGGCTAGGCCAGCATTTATTGCCCATCCCTAATTGCCCTTGAGCAGGTGCTAGTGATCTGGTCACTCCCTTGCAAAAGCAACAACAATTTGTATTTATATAGCACTTTTAACATTAAAAAGCACCCCAAGGCTCTTCACAGAGGCATTATAAAGCAAAATATGACACCGAGCTGCATCAAGAGATATTAGGGAAGATGTCCAAAGGCTTGGTCAAAGAGGAAGCTTTTAAGGAGCGAGAAGTGAGGTTAGAGAGGCAGAGAGGTGTAGGAATTTCAGCGCTTGGGACCTAGACAACTGAAGGCTCAGACACCAATGGTGTAGTGATTAAAATAGGGGAGGCTCACGAGGCCAGAATTAGAGAAGTGCAGATATCTTGGAGGGTTGTGGAGCTCGAGGCGATTACAGAGATAGGGAGGCGAGAGGTCATGAAGGGATTTGAAGATAAAGATGAGAATTTTAAAATTCAGGTGTTGTTTAACTGGGAGCCAGTTCAGATCAGCGAGCACAGGGTTGATGGGTGAAGGACAATTGGTGCGAGTTAGAATACCGAGAGCTAAATCTGCTGGGCCAGATCCAGCTCGCCTTGTGATGTCCAATGTAGTTCCGTCAGCTGACGAGTCCCTCTTGCTCCAAGCAGACTAGGGCTGGAGTGTATTTGGCAGCTGCAGAACCTTTTAATTCTCTGCAAAGGGCACTGAGAGAGTGAGCCGTGATCCTCACGGTGGTACTGGAATTCCATCAAACCAAACGCCTTTCAATGCTGACCCTGCCAGAGCTCATAGGGTCACTGGGAGGGCACCTCGTTTTGCATGGGGTCAGCAAGTTACAAAATATGCCTGCCCATCTCGTTCCACTGACCACTTATTTGAGAGGAAGCAATCAGCCTATCCTGTGTATTGTGTCTAATCTGCTGTATGCACAACAGGTCTTCATAATAGCTGTGTTTTCAGAGCAATTGCATTCTGGTCAATTTCTGTCTGCTCAGCTGCTGTAAGAGGTTCCATGATGTTGTTTGATTTATCCCTCCTCTTCTTCAACCAACCCCAGACAACAGCACAAAAAAAAACAGGTTAACTGGTTATTTGCTTCAATGCTGTTTGTGGGATTTTGCTGGGATTTTGCTGTGTATTGTGTAGCTGCCCTGTTTCCTACATTCCAGCAAGAACTATCCCTCAAAAGCACTTCATTGACAGGCAATATATAGGTGCACATTGTACTTGTACATTGAATGTTCCAGCACAGAAGGCCATTCAGCCCACACAAGCCAACTCCCACCTTGGTTCACCCCACACCCTTTCAACATATCCTTTCACCTCTCTATGTGCTTGTCTAACTTCCCCCTTGAGTGCTTCTAGAATATTCGCCTTAGCTACTCCATGTGGCAGTGAGTTCCACAATCTAGCCACTCTGGTTAAATGGTGTGTGTCGGTTAAACGAAACTGGATCCTGTTAAGAAATGTTTAAACTGCTGCATTAACTGCCAGAGTTTTTATTTCCGGTAGTAGAGTTTTGAAGGCAAGAGATTAGGCTGCATCACTTGAATTACTGGCATTCCATAGACCAAAAGACGTTTTTACTCAGTATTTTTTTCCCCCTTGTAAATCACTCGTTGTTCTTGAAGAGCACGTGCCTGGTGACCAGTGTTAGTTTGGAAAAATATTGACAGCACCAAAGGCACTTGATCACCTTTCTCTTCATTCTGTCTGTTCTCGAATGCATGTTCAGTAACTATGTTACTCTCAAAGCTCTTGGGGGTTTCATTCTACGTGACTGCAACTTTTCCAATTTGCGAGACAAGATCTTGCCGCAGTTGAGGATTAAAGTCTTTCGCTCCAGGTCTCTGTGTTCCTCCCAATTACCTTAATCTACTCCAGTCAGATTCAGAAGGGTAAATTCACTGGCTCTGCGCTTTCTAGCATGAGGTCACAACTCGAGCGCTCAGCTGCCCCCTGAGAAAACAGTTTGTGCTGGCATTACTTTCCTCTCTTTTACACCCCAATAGCTCGTTTACATTACAACGGCATCTGTCCTCTGAGGCAACAGCAAAGAAAGGCCATGAGTTACTGAGCAGTGTCCCCTGTTGTCTTGGCAATGACCTCTGCCCCGAGCAGTGGACAGTGCCAGTGAGTTGGGCAGATGGGCTCCTTTGCATCAACGATCGATTTAACCTAAACCTCACTAGCTTGTTTTTTTTCGAAGTAGTAGGTAAATTATTGCCCCCACCAAGCCCCCCCACCTCCACTTTGTCTTTAGAAAGTTCAATCAGGGGCCACATGACCTTTCCCCCTTGGAACCACTATGGCGCCAATTCTGGATCCTCTTATCTTTACTGTTGATCACCCACCCCTGGTGCTTTAATGATCTAATTTGCATGTCTTTGTTTGTCATTATAGTACACATGTGCCGTCAGTCAACAGCATGTCATCAGCAGGGGAGTAAGTGCACTTTATCTTAACTTTCTTCAATGTGAAAGGGTTTGTTTTCCGATTGTTTCCTGCTTCAAGAACATATCCAATGATGTTGAGGAAGAGCTGGTGGAAGGGAGGGGGAAGCGAGCCTAATTGACTCACGCTTTCAAAGACCTAGTCCAGACATGATGGGCCGAATAGCCTCCTTTTCTGACGGTGTGCCCTCAGATCCTTGCCCCCCCCCACCGATTTTCCATCCGACTATGGGTGATACTGGCACCGATAGCTGATTGACCCTGTCTGCCCTTGATTTCAGTGGTGCTGGATTGCTCAAGCACAAAGCCAGCACAAACATCAGAAGGGCTGAATGTCCTCCTCCCCTGCCGTAAATGCATATCGGTTGTACGAGAGCAAGCCTCCTGCCCTTTCCACCACCCCCCAACCCCCAAATCCCTCTGCGCAGTAACGGAGAAATGAAAATAATTCTTGAACAAAAGAACCTTTAGTTTAGAGATTCTATGAACAGCTCTGAATTGGACTGGGCATTAGTTGAGCAGTGTAACCCAGCACGGACCCAAGTTCACTGCCAGGGTTGCACCAAGTCAGGGCAGACGAGGTTCAGTTCAATTCCATTGCTACAGTTTGTGCTTGGGAAGGCTATATTGGTAGCATTCCTACAGCTAATCACTGTTCGCGATTTGAATGCATTATCTGCTAACAATGTTTCCTCACCAAACTCTGCACTTATATTACTCAGGCTAACTATACAGGACCAGACCCCTGAGCTAGTATCTCCTGTAATGATTTTGTAACAAGAGATGCATATCTTGTGCACTGTTGACTTGGTTAAGTTTATCACGTACACAGTCTTAACGGATGAGAAGCTATCTCTCAACTGCCATGTCTGCAGATTCTTTTTAACTCTTTCGAGGTTAAGCTCTGTCACGAGGAGAGGCTTTCAGTTGGATTAAAAGCTGGAAGCGGGCTAAGACAGAGCCACAACCTCTCTGTGGCCTGGAGTGGCACACAGGGTTACAGAAGGGTCATGCTGACCCAGTGTCCTGTACATCACAGCCCCCATGCTACCCCCCAACCCCAACCACTGACCACCCCCCCACCCCCCACGCCCCTGCCCACCCAACCACCCCATCCCCTGTGACTATATAAGAACACGGCAGGAGGCTGGCAGTGGAGTTCAGGCAGGCATCAGGTGAAAGGTCACATCGCTGCTACAGTTGCTCCTGAGGGACTGGTTGTTTCTTGACTGCCCCTTTTGTTGATCCTCGTATTTAATGTGTGAGATTGGATTGTGTGTTTGGCTCCTCCATCTCTCGTTATCTCTTGTAGTGGGTTTATCTGCAGCTTTTGCATTGTAGCTTATCTTGCCTTAGCTCAGAGACATTTGGTCACTTAATTGGCAGTTATTCCTTATCGATAAGTTCTTCAGATTCTTTGTCCTGTAGTGTGTATGTGTGTGAGAGAGAGCATGCATGTGTGAGTGCATGTGGGTCTGTCTGCATGTGAGCACTTATGTGTGCTTGTGTGGCTGCGTGCGCATGAATGCATGTTTCTGCCTGTGTGAGTGGTTGCACGTGTGTGCCTGCGTGTATGTGAATGCATGTGTGTGCTTGCATGAGTGCAATCATGTGTGCCTGCATGTGAGTGCATGCGTGGATGTATGAGCATGCAAATCTGTTTGTTTGTGTGTGTGTGTATTATGCACCTCTATGTGCATGCATGAGTGGGTGGCTGTATGCTGGCATGTTTTTGTGTGTGAGTGCATTCCTGCGTGTGTTTATGTGTATGTATCTGTGAGCAGGTGTATGTCTTTTAAAATGATTTCAGCTTTGACCTTAGTGCAGATTTGTTCACTGAGTGTACTTTTGAAAGGTAAAGAAAACTGTAAGGTGGAGTTTGTACATTTAATTTCAGCTGATTTCACATTAAAGGACCCGAATTTTCAAACAGGGGAAATTGCTGCAGCCCGCCAGTTGCTCAGTCACTCTGTTGTGTGTTTGCAGTTTTATAGAAAGGACCATCCGGTCAGCAGTGGAACAACATCTCTTTGACGCTCATGGCAGTGGAGGTCAAAGTTCAGAGGAATCTGAAACGGGGACATCTTCATCAACGGCAGCAGTCTCTGCAAGACAGAGGAGGAGACATCTGAAAGAACAGGATGAATACTGGAGAAGCAAAGAAATGTATGGATATTTTCATTACTGTTCTTATATTAGAGTCTGCATTTTAAACCAATAGATTAGAATATTTTTCACAGCATTTGAAATAAGGATAGATTATAATTGTAGCTTGACAACAAATGTTGAATCACTACACGCAATAGCCTCTTTGTTTTATAAAACTGCATGCTTTATGTGTAAAATATAAATCAACCGTTGATAATTTACTGCCTAGGCCAGATTTGATGCCGACTGTCCTCGGTTGGTTTAGAGCTGGAATGAGCTTCCTTCTGCAGCTTATGCTAGATGCAAAGCCTTGGTTTTGTTCAGGTTAATGAGAGGAATGTCGGCCAGCCCTGCCCCCACCCACCCCCAACATCTCTCTCCCCCCACCCCCACAACCGCTTCCAACAAAATGATTAAATAAACATGCTTTGTTCTTGCAGCTCATCCTCTATGCAGTGTTCCTTTGTCCTTATAGCCTTCTGTGCAAGCGTTCGAGCCTTCCGAGCTCTCGCCTCCCCAGGACTTGCACCCACTGTGGGTATCAGGGCAAGATCAGGGCCAGCCCCTAAGGCCTCAGTCGCTGTTCTGAACTGTGCCTGAGGATTGCGTGAGATTTTTTTTTTTTTTTGGAGGGTGTGGGGAGGTGGGGGGGATGGGCGGAAGGGTTTGCCAGGGGTTGTGGGGGGGAGGAATCTTCGAATTCTCTCCACCACCATCTTGGGAGGCTCCTGATTTCCATTTATCGCCTCCTTACAGCATTGCTGCTCAGAATTGAGCAGAGCGGAGGATCAAACCTTGAGCCTCAGGACTTGAGCGTACCTCAGTGACGGGGTCTTTTTTACCGTGCCCTGCGTTGAAAGATGGGAGAAGGGAGCTAGCTATTCAGGCACCGAGCCCATTCCACCCTTCTATTAAATCATGTTTGATCTGCAACCCCGCTCCATTTATCTACCTTTGCTCCGCATTGATCCTTACTTAATAATAAACCTACCCATGCTGAAAATTTAAACTGCTCCCTCCCACCGCTGCCCATTAACTTAGCCTTTTGGGGTGAGAGAGTTCCAGATTTCTCCTGCCTCCTGTATGAAAAAGAGTTTCCTGATTCTTACTCCTGAATAGCCCTGCTCTGATTTTAAGATTATGCCATCTTGTTCTAGGCTCTCTCGCCTGGGGAAATGGTTTTTATATTGACACTGTTCAAACCGTTTGTCATCTTAAATGCCTCAGTTAGATCACCCCTCAACCTTCTAAAATTAAGGGAATGCAAGCTAAGTTTACACGACCCAGCCTCATAAATTTAACACTTTAAAGCCTAGGTTCATTTATGGGGTGAATCTGTGCTGCAGCAGGGCCCATGTACCTTTCCTGAGGCCTAAGACTGAACACAGGTGGATTCAGACCAAGGCTGTGTACAACTGAAGCACATCTTGCTCTGCTTCGTGTCCAGCCATCTTGATACCAAGACCAACAGCCCAGCAGCCTTTCGGATTACATTTCGTAACCGTGCACAAGCTCTTAGTGTCTTGTGTACGAGCAAACCCAAATCCCTTTGCCCTTGTGGCTCCTGGCCTCTCACAATTAAGAAACTATCACCTGCCTCGAGTTTTGCCCACTTGCTTCGTCGGTCCAGGGGCTGGATTTTCAGCTCGGTGTGCAGGTGCGCGACCGACACACACACACTATCGTGAAATAGCGCCACGTCCTGATGTTGCCACGCACTTGCGTGATATTTCGATCGGCGGGTGCGTGCAGGAGTTGGCAGTGCACCCGCCGACCATTAGGAAGGTTGTTAAGCCCATTAACCAATTAGCTCAATAGAAACTTTCCCTGCCCGTCCAACCTTACGGTTGGCGAGCGGGCAAATAGGCCGAGCGGCCTTTGGATTTTTGAGGAGACCTCATCCGCGGGCGGAATGAGGTTTCCGATGTTAATTAAAAGTAAAGTAAAAGCTTTTTAGACCTCATTTCCAACATGTCCCTGCTTCACATGAGCGGACACGTTTTTTTTTTGAAAGCTTTATTTTTTAATGTGAAAAATCTTCAGCCCCTGAGGCAGGTTTTCTGTGCCTTCAGGAAGGTTTTTGTGAGCGCACTCGCGCTCAGGCGCTGACTTCACCTCCTACCCCGCCTCCCAGCCAACGCTGAGCGTTTCAGCACTCGAATCGCGCTGGCTGGCCGTTAATTTGGCCAGCCAGCGTGAAACCGCAGTCGGGGTCCGATGGTGGGCAGCGGACTGTTGCGCGGCCGTTCCTGGGCCCGCCCAACGAGGGGAAGATCCTCCCCCCCCCATGTCTCTTTGGAACTTTCACCTCCCAACCATTCAACTCTCGATGCCTTGTAAATTTGTCACCGTACTTCCAAAGTGTAAAGAACTGTGAGACGTTCTGATGCGTATTAATGGAGGTTCAGTTGTATTAATAAAAAGTTCGGGGTATATTAATGGCAGATCTGGAGACCGTGGGTTTGTTTGTAGATGTTTTGGGGTGTGTTATTGGAGGTTTTGGGGTGTCTTAATGCAAGTTCAGGGGGTGTTAATGGGGGTTTGGGGGTTATTAATGGGGGTTTGGGGGTTATTAATGGGGGTTTGGGGGTTATTAGTGGAGGTTTGGGGGTTATTAATGGGGGTTTGGGGGTTATTAGTGGGGGTTTGGGGGTTATTAGTGGAGGTTTGGGGGTTATTAATGGGGGTTTGGGGGTTATTAGTGGGGGTTTGGGGGTTATTAGTGGAGGTTTGGGTGTTATTAGTGGAGGTTTGGGGGTTATTAATGGGGGTTTGGGGGTTATTAATGGAGGTTTGGGGTTATTAGTGGAGGTTTGGGGGTTATTAATGGGGGTTTGGGGTTATTAGTGGAGGTTTGGGGGTTATTAATGGGGGTTTGGGGGTTATTAGTGGAGGTTTGGGGGTTATTAATGGAGGTTTGGGGGTTATTAGTGGAGGTTTGGGGGTTATTAATGGAGGTTTGGGGGTTATTAATGGAGGTTTGGGGGTTATTAGTGGAGGTTTGGGGGTTATTAGTGGAGGTTTGGGGTTTATTAGTGGAGGTTTGGGGTTTATTAGTGGAGGTTTGGGGGTTATTAGTGGAGGTTTGGGGTTATTAGTGGAGGTTTGGGGGTTATTAGTGGAGGTTTGGGGTTATTAGTGGAGGTTTGGGGGTTATTAATGGGGGTTTGGGGGTTATTAGTGGAGGTTTGGGGGTTATTAGTGGAGGTTTGGGGGTTATTAATGGAGGTTTGGGGGTTATTAGTGGGGGTTTGGGGGTTATTAATGGAGGTTTGGGGGTTATTAGTGGAGGTTTGGGGGTTATTATTGGAGGTTTGGGGGTTATTATTGGAGGTTTGGGGGTTATTAATGGAGGTTTGGGGGTTATTAGTGGAGGTTTGGGGGTTATTAATGGAGGTTTGGGGGTTATTAGTGGAGGTTTGGGGTTTATTAGTGGAGGTTTGGGGGTTATTAATGGAGGTTTGGGGGTTATTAATGGAGGTTTGGGGGTTATTAATGGAGGTTTGGGGGTTATTAGTGGAGGTTTGGGGGTTATTAGTGGAGGTTTGGGGGTTATTAATGGGGGTTTGGGGGTTATTAATGGAGGTTTGGGGTTATTAATGGGGGTTTGGGGTTTATTAGTGGAGGTTTGGGGGTTATTAATGGAGGTTTGGGGTTATTAATGGGGGTTTGGGGGTTATTAGTGGAGGTTTGGGGGTTATTAGTGGAGGTTTGGGGGTTATTAGTGGAGGTTTGGGGGTTATTAGTGGAGGTTTGGGGGTTATTAGTGGAGGTTTGGGGGTTATTAGTGGAGGTTTGGGGGTTATTAATGGGGGTTTGGGGGTTATTAATGGAGGTTTGGGGTTATTAGTGGAGGTTTGGGGGTTATTAATGGGGGTTTGGGGTTATTAGTGGAGGTTTGGGGGTTATTAATGGGGGTTTGGGGGTTATTAGTGGAGGTTTGGGGGTTATTAATGGAGGTTTGGGGTTATTAGTGGAGGTTTGGGGTTTATTAATGGAGGTTTGGGGGTTATTAGTGGAGGTTTGGGGTTTATTAATGGAGGTTTGGGGTTTATTAATGGAGGTTTGGGGTTTATTAGTGGAGGTTTGGGGTTTATTAGTGGAGGTTTGGGGTTTATTAGTGGAGGTTTGGGGTTTATTAGTGGAGGTTTGGGGTTTATTAGTGGAGGTTTGGGGTTTATTAGTGGAGGTTTGGGGTTTATTAGTGGAGGTTTGGGGTTTATTAGTGGAGGTTTGGGGTTTATTAATGGAGGTTTGGGGTTTATTAATGGAGGTTTGGGGTTTATTAATGGAGGTTTGGGGTTTATTAATGGAGGTTTGGGGTTTATTAATGGAGGTTTGGGGGTTATTAGTGGAGGTTTGGGGGTTATTAATGGAGGTTTGGGGGTTATTAGTGGAGGTTTGGGGGTTATTAGTGGAGGTTTGGGGTTTATTAGTGGAGGTTTGGGGTTTATTAGTGGAGGTTTGGGGTTTATTAATGGAGGTTTGGGGGTTATTAATGGAGGTTTGGGGTTTATTAATGGAGGTTTGGGGGTTATTAATGGAGGTTTGGGGGTTATTAATGGGGGTTTGGGGTTATTAGTGGAGGTTTGGGGGTTATTAATGGAGGTTTGGGGGTTATTAGTGGAGGTTTGGGGGTTATTAGTGGAGGTTTGGGGGTTATTAGTGGAGGTTTGGGGGTTATTAATGGAGGTTTGGGGGTTATTAATGGAGGTTTGGGGGTTATTAATGGAGGTTTGGGGGTTATTAATGGAGGTTTGGGGGTTATTAATGGAGGTTTGGGGGTTATTAGTGGGGGTTTGGGGGTTTATTAATGGAGGTTTGGGGTTTATTAATGGAGGTTTGGGGTTTACTAGTGGAGGTTTGGGGTTTATTAGTGGAGGTTTGGGGTTTATTAGTGGAGGTTTGGGGTTTATTAGTGGAGGTTTGGGGTTTATTAGTGGAGGTTTGGGGTTTATTAGTGGAGGTTTGGGGGTTATTAGTGGAGGTTTGGGGTTTATTAGTGGGGGTTTGGGGGTTATTAATGGAGGTTTGGGGTTTATTAGTGGAGGTTTGGGGGTTATTAATGGGGGTTTGGGGGTTATTAGTGGAGGTTTGGGGGTTATTAATGGGGGTTTGGGGGTTATTAGTGGAGGTTTGGGGGTTATTAGTGGAGGTTTGGGGGTTATTAATGGAGGTTTGGGGGTTATTAGTGGGGGTTTGGGGGTTATTAATGGAGGTTTGGGGGTTATTAGTGGAGGTTTGGGGGTTATTAGTGGAGGTTTGGGGTTATTATTGGAGGTTTGGGGGTTATTAATGGAGGTTTGGGGGTTATTAGTGGAGGTTTGGGGTTTATTAGTGGAGGTTTGGGGGTTATTAATGGAGGTTTGGGGGTTATTAATGGAGGTTTGGGGGTTATTAGTGGAGGTTTGGGGGTTATTAGTGGAGGTTTGGGGGTTATTAATGGGGGTTTGGGGGTTATTAATGGAGGTTTGGGGTTATTAATGGGGGTTTGGGGTTTATTAGTGGAGGTTTGGGGGTTATTAATGGAGGTTTGGGGTTATTAATGGGGGTTTGGGGGTTATTAGTGGAGGTTTGGGGGTTATTAGTGGAGGTTTGGGGGTTATTAGTGGAGGTTTGGGGTTTATTAATGGAGGTTTGGGGTTTATTAATGGAGGTTTGGGGTTTATTAGTGGAGGTTTGGGGGTTATTAATGGGGGTTTGGGGGTTATTAGTGGAGGTTTGGGGTTTATTAATGGAGGTTTTGGGTTTATTAGTGGAGGTTTGGGGTTTATTAGTGGAGGTTTGGGGGTTATTAATGGAGGTTTGGGGGTTATTAATGGAGGTTTGGGGGTTATTAATGGAGGTTTGGGGGTTATTAGTGGAGGTTTGGGGGTTATTAGTGGAGGTTTGGGGGTTATTAGTGGAGGTTTGGGGGTTATTAGTGGAGGTTTGGGGTTTATTAGTGGAGGTTTGGGGTTTATTAGTGGAGGTTTGGGGTTTATTAGTGGAGGTTTGGGGTTTATTAGTGGAGGTTTGGGGTTTATTAGTGGAGGTTTGGGGTTTATTAGTGGAGGTTTGGGGTTTATTAGTGGAGGTTTGGGGTTTATTAGTGGAGGTTTGGGGTTTATTAGTGGAGGTTTGGGGGTTATTAATGGAGGTTTGGGGTTTATTAGTGGAGGTTTGGGGGTTATTAGTGGGGGTTTTGCGTTTATTAGTGGAGGTTTGGGGGTTATTAGTGGAGGTTTGGGGGTTATTAGTGGAGGTTTGGGGGTTATTAGTGGAGGTTTGGGGGTTATTAGTGGAGGTTTGGGGGTTATTAGTGGAGGTTTGGGGTTTATTAGTGGAGGTTTGGGGTGTATTTGTGGAGGTTTGGGGGTTATTAGTGGAGGTTTGGGGGTTATTAGTGGAGGTTTTGGGTTTATTAGTGGAGGTTTTGGGTTTATTAGTGGAGGTTTTGGGTTTATTAGTGGAGGTTTTGGGTTTATTAGTGGAGGTTTTGGGTTTATTAGTGGAGGTTTTGGGTTTATTAGTGGAGGTTTTGGGTTTATTAGTGGAGGTTTTGGGTTTATTAGTGGAGGTTTTGGGTTTATTAGTGGAGGTTTTGGGTTTATTAGTGGAGGTTTTGGGTTTATTAGTGGAGGTTTTGGGTTTATTAGTGGAGGTTTTGGGTTTATTAGTGGAGGTTTTGGGTTTATTAGTGGAGGTTTTGGGTTTATTAGTGGAGGTTTTGGGTTTATTAGTGGAGGTTTTGGGTTTATTAGTGGAGGTTTTGGGTTTATTAGTGGAGGTTTTGGGTTTATTAGTGGAGGTTTTGGGTTTATTAGTGGAGGTTTTGGGTTTATTAGTGGAGGTTTTGGGTTTATTAGTGGCGGTTTTGGGGTTATTAATGGCGGTTTTGGGGTTTGTTAGTGGGGGTTTTGGGGTTTGTCAGTGGGGGCTTTGGGGTTTGTTAATTGGGGTTTTGGGGTTTGTTAATTGGGGTTTTGGGGTTTATTAGTGGGGGTTTGGGGGTTTGTTAATGGGGGTTTGTTAGTGGGGGTTTTGGGGTTTGTTAGTGGGGGTTTTGGGGTTTGTTAGTGGGGGTTTTGGGGTTTGTTAGTGGGGGTTTTGGGGTTTGTTAGTGGGGGTTTGGGGGTTTGTTAATGGGGGTTTGGGGGTTTGTTAATGGGGGTTTGTTAGTGGGGGTTTTGGGGTTTGTTAGTGGGGGTTTTGGGGTTTGTTAGTGGGGGTTTTGGGGTTTGTTAATTGGGGTTTTGGGGTTTATTAGTGGGGGTTTGGGGGTTTGTTAGTGGGGGTTTGTTAGTGGGGGTTTTGGGGTTTGTTAGTGGGGGCTTTAGGGTTTGTTAGTGGGAGCTTTGGGGTTTGTTAGTGGGGGCTTTAGGGTTTGTTAGTGGGGGTTTGGGGGTTTGTTAATGGGGGTTTGTTAGTGGGGGTTTTGGGGTTTGTTAGTGGGAGCTTTGGGGTTTGTTAGTGGGGGCTTTGGGGTTTGTTAGTGGGGGCTTTAGGGTTTGTTAGTGGGGGCTTTAGGGTTTGTTAGTGGGGGCTTTAGGGTTTGTTAGTGGGGGCTTTGGGGTTTGTCAGTGGGGGCTTTAGGGTTTGTTAGTGGGGGCTTTAGGGTTTGTTAGTGGGGGCTTTAGGGTTTGTTAGTGGGAGCTTTGGGGTTTGTTAGTGGGGGCTTTGGGGTTTGTCAGTGGGGGCTTTAGGGTTTGTTAGTGGGGGCTTTAGGGTTTGTTAGTGGGGGCTTTAGGGTTTGTTAGTGGGGGCTTTGGGGTTTGTCAGTGGGGGTTTTGGGGTTTGTCAGTGGGGGTTTTGGGGTTTGTTATTTGGGGTTTTGGGGTTTATTACTGGGGGTTTGGGGGTTTGTTAATGGGGGTTTGTTAGTGGGGGTTTGGGGGTTTGTTAGTGGGGGTTTTGGGGTTTGTTAGTGGGAGCTTTGGGGTTTGTTAGTGGGGGCTTTGGGGTTTGTCAGTGGGGGCTTTAGGGTTTGTCAGTGGGGGCTTTAGGGTTTGTTAGTGGGGGCTTTAGGGTTTGTTAGTGGGGGCTTTAGGGTTTGTTAGTGGGGGCTTTGGGGTTTGTCAGTGGGGGTTTTGGGGTTTGTCAGTGGGGGTTTTGGGGTTTGTCAGTGGGGGTTTTGGGGTTTGTTATTTGGGGTTTTGGGGTTTATTAGTGGGGGTTTGGGGGTTTGTTAATGGGGGTTTGTTAGTGGGGGTTTTGGGGTTTGTTAGTGGGAGCTTTGGGGTTTGTTAGTGGGGGTTTTGGGGTTTATTAGGGGGGGTTTGGGGGTTTGTTAATGGGGGTTTGTTAGTGGGGGTTTTGGGGTTTGTTAATGGCGGTTTTGGGGTTAATTAATGGAAGTTTGCGTTTATTAATGGGGGTTTTGGGGTTTGTTAGTGGGGGTTTGGGGATTTGTTATTGGAGGTTTTGGAGTTATGAATAGAAGTTTTGAGGTAAGTTTCCTCAGGTTTTCTCCTGCTGCAACTTCATTGGAAAGTCTACTTGTCTGTGTCCACCAACCTTCTACCAACGTGATGGCAACTGAACATGAGAAGACCTGAGGAAATTCACCCCTAATTATCATTATGATAAATGCCCTGTTTCTAATCTGAAATGCAAGCTGGCATGTTGAATGCATTACAGAAGGCAGCCCCCATGCACCATGTAGCCAGTACTGAACTGCTCCTCACTGCACTCCCATTTCATGAAATGCCTTTTGTAAATTTGTTTAAACCTGCCTTGCTCCACAGGGATGACATCAACAAAGAGAACATTCCCTCTGCGTTCAGCACCAATGAGGAGGGCAGAACAGGCCATCTGGATCCTTCCCAGGCCAGTGATAAAAAGCTAAAAGAGAGCAACAGTAGCTACATCGAGGAAAGCATGAAGCCAAAGAGACAGAAATCAAGTTGTAAACTCTCTGAGCTAAATGAAAACCAGGATTCTCCAATGGTATGTTCATAGAGTAATTGAACCATAGAAAGGTTACAGCATGTAAGGAGGCTATTCAACCCATGCTGGCTCTCTGTAGGAGCCACTCACCCAATCCCAGTCCTTTTCCATAGTCCGGCAATTTTTTTCTCTTCAGATAATTTCCAGTTTTCTTGTGAAAGGCTTGAATGAATCTGCCTCCACCACACTCTCAGGCTGTGCATTCCAGACCCTAACTTCTTGCATCATGAAAAAAATTTTTCCTCATGTCGCCGTTGCTGCTTTTGCCAGTCACCTTAAGTCGGTGCCGTCTGGTTCTCAATCCATCCACAAATGAGAACAGTTTATTCCTGCTTACTCTGTGCAGTTCCCTCACAGTTTTGAACATTTCCCCATCTTCCAAGACAGAACAGTTCACAAATAACTCTGTGGGGCCATTATTGTTCTGACACCTGAAATGCTGTGTACAACACAGTTGGTCAGTCAGTTTGAAAGAAGAAATAATTTGCATATGTAAGTGCTTTTCACAGTCTCAGGACACGCCAAAGCACTTTTACAGTCAACAACGTGTAGCGGAATATAGGGAAATGTGGCAGCCACTTTGTGCACAGCAAGATCCCTCAAACGGCAATGAGATAATGACCAGATAATCTCTTTATTTAATAATGTTGATTTGAGGGTTCGATATTGGCTGGACACCAGGGATAACTCCCCTGCTCTTCTTGGTAATAGTACCATGAGTTCTTGGATGCCCAACAATGCGGGCACACGGGGGCCTCGGTTTAATGTCTCATCCGGAGGATGGTGCCTCTGACTCAAATTATAAATTCAGGCCTCTGGCTTGGTCCGCAAATCCACAACCTCCTGACTGAGAGGCAATAGTACCACTCACTGAGACATAGATGACACAAACAGTTGTCACTGGCCCCGTGACAGTCAACACCCGCGGGACCTTTCCCATCACACTCTCCCCTTTCACCAGCTCACTTGCCTCTCAGCCCATCCACTAAGCCCTGCCCACACGATCCTGCTGACGAAGACTTCCTCATATTGCCTTACTTGGCTGCAGCACGTGCTATCACTTTCCAAGGCTGGCAGCATTCAACTGTATGGCACACGACCTCTGACCTTCGTACTTTTACTGCTCCAGAGTTGCTTGCCAATGTTCCCAAGTGGCAGCATCTGCCCGCAACCAATAAAATATTGGAGGCAGAAGAGGGTGCGGGGTGAGGAAAAGCTGTGCAACTGGGTGGGGCTGCTTGACTGGGTGGGGTAGGACAGTTAGGAAGTCATGTGATGAAACCTCGAGGAATGCATCCAGCTGGAGCTGACAGCCCTGACAGGCAGCGTGGGTACACAGTCTGTGAGAAAGGATCGTTCACTTTTTTTAAAAAAAAAAAATCACGTCTAGGGAGGCACCCGGTAAGACGCTACTGCTCTACTTGGCACAGAGGGAATGCCAAATGTGCTGGCCTGGATTTTATATGTGTATTAGCTTGCTGTGTTTTCTCACTCTCGAGAAGACAATGGGCTCGACATAGACTTCTGGATATGAACTCGGTCCCTTCACTACAGGCCACTAACACAAATGACAGCTGTTGCTCCCATCCTCACTGCACACTAAACCCCCTGTTGGTCACAGATTTCAGTAAAGCGAATGAGTAAGACGCTTGAATTTTTCATGCTGTGTCCGCTTCAGCTGTGAAAAGTGTCTGAGTCATAAACTTCACTGCTTGCAAATGTGGCTTATTTCTGGAGCATTGTTTGGAACCGCATCATTCTAGAGTGGGAATAGCCATGCTGACACTGGGATTAATTTGAAGTGATATCTCACAGCATTACCTCACACTGGTACACAGTAAAGGACATCTATTCAGTCACACACCATTCTCCAGGCTCCAGTTGACCTTTTAAGTCCCCATTATGGCAGGCAGGATGTGTGCATTACTGGCCAGAAATAAGCTGTCTGCTATTTTGGGAAAGGAACGCAAGTTGACTACATTTCAAGGGGAAAACGATTTATTGAAATTAGGGCCAGGCGCAACTTGCAGCGCCTGTCTGCCAGTTTAGAATTAGGGTTAGACTCCTTGCTGCTGTCATCGCCCCCCCCAACCCAATTACTGTGACACCAGCAACAGCCCAATCATCAGCTCAACTGCAAATGAGGCCCAAGACCCACTACTGTGGAAACCTCAGGCCTTACCACTCTGACATAGTGATTCAACCGCTGCATTTCCTACATTACAATAGTGCCTACACTTCATTGGCTGGGAAGCACTTTGAGATGTCATGAAAGGTGCCCCTATAAACACAGGTTCCATTGGAGTTGGGATGACTGATGAAGGTCTTTGTGTAATATTGGTGTTCTGGTCTACGCAGAAAGAATTGCAATGTTGCTTGATGCCACTTTGGCTGAGCAGCTTTGTAACTAGCATTGTTGGAAACTGAGACTAATACCAGGAATGATTTGCTCAGAATTATCGGAATGGAAAAGCAGGAGTTGGGATCTGTGTCATGTATAGGGTTGCCAACCCTCTAGGATTGGCCTGGAGTCTCCAGGAGTTGAAGATCAATTTCCAGGACAGTGCTGTGTGCAACCCTAGAGAAAAATCGTCAGGACATTTCTTTGAACATTTCTCTTTCCCAGCTACAAAAATATTGAAAATGGGGGTAAAAGGCTACCTGGCTGACAGTCAAGTGTCATCCATTTGAGTAATGAGTCTTTTTATTTTCCATTTGGTGTCGGAAGGCAGTGTGTCACAAGGATGGATGTGTTAGCCAACTAATGGCCAGAAGGTGGGGGCAAGTCATGTGATGAAACCTCCAGGAATACATTTAATCACAGTTGGCAACCCTAATTATGAATCACATCATCAGTCCAGTGTCGATGATTTGTAGTTTCTCATTCCTTCTGTTAGAGAACAGGTAACCTTTGAGTGCCCCCACTCTCCTGCCAATTCCCTTAATTCCTTTAGTCTCCAAAAAGCCCTATTGATCTCCGTCTTGAATATACTGAACAATTGAGCGTCCACAACTACCTAGGGTAGAGAATTGCAAAGATTCAAAACCCTTTCAGTGAAGAAATTTCTCCTCATCTCAGTCCTAAACGGTTGACCCCTTATCCTAAGACTATGACCCCCCCTCATTCTGGACTCTTCAGCCAGGGGAAATGGACAGCTAGTTCCTCAGAGAATTTAGCTTTAAATGGTTTATTCTTAATTTAATTTTTTGCTTGGCAGCCCATGGAAAGCAGCAGCAGCGTTTCTACATCCTGGCCACCAGATCCACCCCTTGGAATGTCAGGGCCCGGAGGAGGTCTGAGTTTCCTAACGCAGCCAGAAGATCCAGCTGAACGAGAGAGGTAGGTTTCTCTGCACAAACCGAGCGGTGCATTTTGGAATTCGGTTCCGTTTTTCGCTTTTTGTTGTGACTGCACAGTTAATAGGGTCGTAAGTCACATTAGGACCTGCACCAGCATTCAGTTAGACCATGGACAATCTGTACGCCAGCTCCTTTTCCCTGCCTTTGCTGCACAGTCCAAAAATCTATCAATCTCCATCTTGAAAGCTAAGGCCCAGAACCCAGGGTTTTTTGGGGAGAGCGAATTCCAGATTTCCATTATCCTTTTTGGTGAAGAAGTATTTCCTGATTTCACTACGGAATGGCCGGGTGCTAATTTTAAGATTGTGTCCCCTTGTCCTTGATTTCCCCCAACAAAGCAAATAGTTCCTTTGTATCCTATCTATTAAATGCCTTTAACATTTTAAATACCTTGATCAGATCACCTTCTAGCCCTCCTATACTCAAAGAAATATAAGCCAAGTTTGTGCAGGCTGCCCTTCTACTTTAACCCTCCCAGCCCCGATTTAAAAACAATCCCCATCGATCACTACTCTCCTCCGTCTGGCTGAACTTGTTCTCACACTGAACAATTTCTCCTTCAATTCCTCTCACTTCCTCCAAATAAAAGGTGTGGCTATGGGTACCCGCATGGGCCCCAGCAATGCCTGTCTCTTTATGGGGTATGTGGAACATTCCTTGTTGCAGTCCTACTCCGGCCCCCTTCCACAACTCTTTCTCCGGTACATCGATGATTACTTCGGTGCTGTTTCATGCTCTCGTCGGGACTTGGAAAAATTTATTAATTTTGCTTCCAATCTCCACCCCTCCATCATTTTCACGTGGTCCATCTCTGACACTTCCCTTCCCCTCCTTGACACCTCTGTCTCAATCTCTGGTGATCGACTGTCCACCAATATCCATTACAAACCTACCGACTCCCACAGCTACCTCGACTACAGCTCCTCACACCCCGCTTCCTGGAAGGACTCCATCCCATTCTCTCAGTTCCTTCGCCTCCATCGCATCTGTTCCAATGATGCTACCTTCAAAAACAGTTCCTCTGACATGTCCTCCTTCTTCCTTAACCGAGGTTTTCCACCCACGGTCGTTGACAGGGCCCTCAACCGTGTCCGGCCCATCTCCCGCGCATCCGCCCTCACGCCTTCTCCTCCCTCCCAGAAACATGATAGGGTCCCCCTTGTCCTCACTTATCACCCCACCAGCCTCCGCATTCAAAGGATCATCCTCCGCCATTTCCGCTAACTCCAACATGATGCCACCACCAAACACATCTTCCCTTCACCCCCCCCTATCGGCATTCCGTAGGGATCGCTCCCTCCAGGACACCCTGGTCCACTCCTCCATCACCCCCTACTCCTCAACCCCCTCCTATGGCACCACCCCATGCCCACGCAAAAGATATAACACCTGCCCCTTCACTTCCTCTCTCCTCACCGTCCAAGGACCCAAACACTCCTTTCAAGTGAAGCAGCATTTCACTAGCATTTCCCCCAACTTAGTCTACTGCATTCGTTGCTCCCAATGTGGTCTCCTCGACATTGGAGAGACCAAACATAAACTGGGCGACCGCTTTGCAGAACACCTGCGGTCTGTCCGCAAGAATGACCCAAACCTCCCTGTCGCTTGCCATTTTAACACTCCACCCTGCTCTCTTGCCCACATGTCTGTCCTTGGCTTGCTGCATTGTTGCAGTGAAGCCCAACGCAAACTGGAGGAACAACACCTCATCTTCCGACTAGGCACTTTACAGCCTTCCGGACTGAATATTGAATTCAACAACTTTAGGTCTTGAGCTCCCTCCTCCATCCCACCCCCTTTCTGTTTCCCCCTTCCTTTTGTTTTTTCCAATATATTATGTAGATTTTTCTTTTCCCACCTATTTCCATTATTTTAAAATATTTTTAAATCTTTTATGCTTCCCCCACCCCCACTAGAGCTATACCTTGTGTGCCCTACCATCCATTCTTAATTAGCACATTTGTTTAGATAATATCACCAACTTCAACACCTATGTGTTCTTTTGTTCTGTTGTCTGTGACATCTTTTGATGATCTGCTTCTATCACTGCTTGTTTGTCCCTACAACCACACCAACCCCCTCCACTTCTCTCCCCCCCCGCCCCCGCCACACACCTTAAACCAGCATATATTTCACCCCTTCCTTGGATTCACCTAGTTCTGTTGAAGGGTCATGAGGACTCGAAACGTCAACTCTTTTCTTCTCCGCCGATGCTGCTAGACCTGCTGAGTTTTTCCAGGTAATTCTATTTTTGTTTTGGATCACTCTGATGAATCTGTGCTGCACTCCCTTCCGAGGCCAGCATATTCTTCCTGAGGTACAGTGCCCAACACTAAGCCCAGTGCTCCAGATAGGGTCTGATTAAGGCTTGTGGCAGCTTATAGAGAAGCATTGCATGAGCTGAAGGAGCAACTCACCTGCCTGCTCTCGCAGCTGAGAATTGATGTGAGGCGAGTTAAATATGGTTGACTCTTAACTGCCCTCTGAAATAGTCTAGCAAGCCACTCCGTTGAATCAAACTGCCACAGAAAAGTCGATAAGGAATGAAACCGGACAGACCACCCAGCATTGACTTGGGCACCGGAATTGACATAGGCGCACCCAGCCAAGCCACATACCACCCCGACTTGGAAATATATCATCAGTACTTCTATAAGGAGCCTTTCAAATCCTTGGGACGTCCGGAAGCCTCATAGCCAATAAAATACATTTCAAGTATGTTCACTGCTGATATTTAGGTAAATGTGGTACCCGTTTTGTGCAGTGGTTCAAGAAAAGAGCTCACTGCCACCTTTTCAAGGGCAATTAGGGATGGGCTATAAATGCTGGTCCAGCCAGTGATGTCCACACCCCACAAAGGAATGGACCGATATGGTAGAGCTTGTTTTTAGTGGGTTTATTTTTATTTGTTCATGGGATGTGGTTGTCACTGGCTAGACCAGCGTTTATTGCCCATCCCTAATTGCCCTTGTTCAGGGGGCATTTTTAAGAGTCAACCACATTGCTATGGGTCTGGAATCACATGTAGGCCAGACCAGGTAAGGACAGCAGATTTCCTTCCCTAAAGGGGATGAGTGAACCAGATGGGTTTTTATGACAATTGACAATGGTTTCACGGTCATCATTAGACTTTTAATTCCAGATATTTATTGAATTCAAATTCCACCCTCTACTGTGGTGGGATTCAAACCCAGGTCCCCAAAGCATTACCCTGGGTCTCTGGATCACTAGTCCAGTGACTACACCAGTACACCACCGCCTCCCCAAAGTTGATGCTGTTGTATTATTGATTTTCACAGCTATCGTATTACCTCCGATAGCATTGCAAGGTGCTGCTGCAGTTAAAAAGAAATGCAATGCAGCAGCACTGGTATCAAAAATCAAATGATCCTAATGTCCTCCAAGCATAAAGCAGCAAAGAAAGACCTTGGATGTATAACAGAGCCTTTCAAGTCCTTGGGACGTTCGGAAACCTCATAGCCAATAAAATACATTTCAAGTATGTTCACTGCTGATATTTAGGTAAATGTGGTCCTGTTTTGTGCACAGCAAGATCCCACAAACAGTGAGACAGACAAAGGCCAGAATTTTCTGCTCCCGTTGATTGGTGAGTGTTGCCGGCTGTAGGGAGACAGGGGGATGTGGGGGGTGGGTAGAAATCAGTTTCACGCTGGCATGAAATCACAGCAGGATCATCCGATGGTGCGGCGGACTGCGAATCCTGCTGGAGGCCGGCAGGAGCCCGATTTGCATCCCGCTAATCGTCACCCCCCCCCCCCCCCCCCCCCCCCCCCCCCCCAACCCCCACCCCCGCCATGCCCAATTCACCCCTTGGGGAAAACACACTGGCCCAGAACACAGCTGGGGCTTCCCTTTGGGGCACTGCTCAGATCACAGACATCCGAGGAGGAGAAGAAGAGGCTGGATGCCCACAGCTACACCGGGACCCCGTAGAAACACTTGCATCGCATGCTGGGCAGATCCTCAAGCACGTGGCTCTGCCACAAAGCAGCTCTCGGGGGAGATGGGAGGCTTCCACGCAGCAGCCTTGACTGTAAAGGTGGTGGATTTTTGCTTGCTTAAAGAACATTTGTGAACCAATTGGGTTTTTAATCGACAGATAATTTTACTGGTGCTAGCCTGCATCTTGTCAGATTTCTTGAATTACGTTTTCACAACTTTCCCTGGTGGGATTTGAACCCATGGCCACTGGCTGACCGGGCAGCACCATAATGTCACAACAGTGCCGAAAGAGGCCATTCGGCACGTCAAGCTAGCGCCAGCTCTCTGAAGGAACCATCCAGTTAATTCCACTCCCCTGCTCTTTCCCCGTAGCACTGCAATTTTTTTTTCCTTTTTCCTTCTATATTTATCTAATTCCCTTTTGAAAGTTACTGTTGAATCTCCTTGCACTGCCCTTTCAGGGCGGCCGACTCCTAGGGATAAATTAAGAGAAACTTTGGCATCCGTGGGGGAGGTGGTGTTGGAGTTGCTGCAAACCTCAGGCGGTGAGGGGGTGGGGAGGGGCTGGGGGACCTGTCAGAATCCTGTTGTGGGTGGGGCGGAGGGGGGAGCAGTGCTGCAGAGTCTGTGGTGATTGGGGGGGGAGCAGTGCTGCAGAGTCTGTGGTGGTTCGGCGGGGGAGCAGTGCTGCAGAGTCTGTGGTGGTTGGGGAGGGAGCAGTGCTGCAGAGTCTGTGGTGGTTGGTGGGGGGGGGAGCAGTGCTGCAGAGTCTGTGAGTTTTGTGGTGGTGGTGGTGGGGAGGGGTGAGTCTGTGGTAGTGGGCCACTGGAAGAAGATCGCACATGCATACTGCGCGTGCGTGAAATTCGATGACCATAAATACAGGGCAAACAGCAAATCTGGAGTCTCTGATGATGTCCCAGACCTGTCTTGTCATTGGACCCAAGCGCAGTCATTGGAAGCATGAAAAACTTAATCCTGTTTCTGTTTGCCTTCCAACACTGATTTGCGCTAAGGCCTTGGACTGCTCTTCTGAGAGCCCTATCATGAATCATGTTCTCATACAAGAATCCATTATTCGCCCCTCGTAATTTGGGGCCCTGTAAAAACCTTGAAAAAGATCTTGCGCTGACCATGCACAGCAACTAAATTTTAAAGGGAAACTTAAGCATCTACCATTTTCAACAATCTCACAAAGCCAAAAGATCCCTCCCCTTTTGCCTCAGGAAGTGACAAAGGTAAACACTTCACCTCCATATGTCTAAGTTTGTACTAGGCAAGAATCCTGTATTTGTAAAGTCTTGACATTGCACATAAACTGAACAAAAGCAAACAACCAATCCAGCCGATTATTTGCTTTCAATGCTAGTAGAGCTTTAACTGAACTATTCACTCAACTTTAAATAAATAAGCAGGTGATGGCATGTATTTAATTGTTTTTCATTTTAACTGGATAAGAGCTGCCAGGCACTTGCTGCTGCTGTTCACTGTGACTCAGCTGGTAGCACTCTTGTCTCTGAGTCACAAAGGTCATTGGTTCAAATCTCACAGAAGCACAAATACAATGCTGGACACTCCCAGTGCAGTACTGTCAGAGATGCTGTCATTTGGACGAGATGTTAAACTGAGGCCCCTTCTGCCCTCTCGGATTGAAGTAAGAGATCCCATGGGCATTATTGGAAGGAGAACAGAGGAGTTCTCCCTGGTGTCCTGTCCAATATTTATCCCTTAACCAGCGTCTCAAACAACACAATGCTTGGCCATTTATGCTATTTGTGAGACCTGATGCAAATAGGTCTTCATGATTCTCATGCGACAACTATTGGCTGTGTGCCCTGAGGTCATGAAGGGTGCTACGTGAATGTAACTTTTCTCATCCTAGGCAGCAGCTTGTATTAAGGTGAATAATAACTGCGCCACTAAAACCTTCTTTGCAGTTTGATCTCATATGTCATTTGCTTTGTGTTTCAGAAAAGAAAGTGCAATTGCATTCTGTGGTGGGGAGCCTTATGATCACATTAAACTGACTCTGGTGAGCAACCTCAGTGTCATTTCTCTAAGTTGTATTACTATAGCATAATCTAAAAACAGAGTATATAATGATTTTGGCAGTGATCCAAGGTGCCATTAATCTTGTTACTTCTGTAAATGTATTACATGCTAGTTTTTGTATTTTAGAATCCAGTTCTAAGGCTGGGGGAAAAACAAGACAAATAGGGTCCTAAGCTTTATAAGAAGAGACATAGAGTGAAAAAAACAAAGGTCTATTGCAGAAAATTTACTGGTTATGCTTCGGCTGGTGAATTGTAACCCATTCTGGACATCACACTGCAGGAAGGTTTTCAGAATCTTGAGGAAGTTGCAGAGGGTTAACACATAGTATCGGGGATGCGGGTGTGGTGACGGATCAGTCATGTGGTGAGACCAGAAAAACTGGGATTGTTCTTTCTGGAGGAGAACGGGTTAAGAATTTAACTGGAGGAGTCCAAAATATTGGAGGACCTTGATGAGAGCTGATAGGAAGAAATTGTTTCCAGCGACAGAGAAGAGACCATGAGCAATGTTTTTGTGGAACAATTTATGACCTGGACTGCACTGCCTGAGAAAGTGGGGGAAGCTTTCAAACAGGAATTGGATACATATTAGAAAGGGAAAATAAATTACAGGGCTATGGGGAAAGAGCAGGGGGATGGGACTAATTGGGTAGCTCTTTCAAAGGGCTAGCAGATACATGATGAACCAAATGGCCTCCTTCCGTGATGTAAGATCCTATGTGGTTAGGGCTTTAGATTAGTCAGCAGAAACAAACTTCACTGATAGAAGATATTTGTTTAATGGAGTGACTCTTTAATCGGATCAAAACAAGAAAGGGAGAAAACTCCTCAGAATGCCTAATCTCAGGTACGCGTTAGAGTATAGATTTGTGACCTGATTTAGGGTTAGAGCAACATATTCGAATCTCCTGGGAGCAAGTTATGTATTTCAGTACATTCTTTAAAAGTCTGCTGCTGTTTATGGGGCAAGAAAGATTTGTATAATGCCTTTAACAGCTTCATAACACCCAAATGCTTTACAGCCAATGAAATACCTTCTGAAGTGTAGTGAATTCCCTCTCAGGTGGGATCATATGACACTGTTTGGCAAAGAGCTGCTGTCCTGGCCTATATTTATCCCTCAAGCAACATCAAGAAAACAGACTATCTGATTATTAACTTATTGCCATTTGTGGGAGCTTGCTGTGCACAAATTGGCTGCTCCGATTCCTACATTGCAACAGTTCCAAAACAAATGGCTGTGGAGCACTTTGGGATTTCCTGAAATTGCGAATGGTGCTATATAAATGCAAGTCGTTTCTTTTTTTTTCAGTGGATGATTCAACTTTGTTGCCAGAATTGACTAAGCGCCTGGTTTATCAGTGATGGATAAAAATCAGGAGAGGGGTTGAGAGTTGGTCAAGCGGGGTTGCAGCATATGGTCATTAGCGCATCGGCAACTCATCTTAATCCCCGCCTGATTCTCCTTTTTATTTTGTTGATTTCAATGGGGTATAAAACAGCTGCCAGTCCTTTATCACCTATTCTGCTCAACCACCTGTGGCCAATTTCACCACCACACGCGCATCCCCCACCACATCCCCAGACCCCTAGAATGTGCCGCTGAGCAGCTTACAAATTATTGTGCTGACATGACCAATCCTCAGAAGAGCGGAATTGGCACCTTGTGTGTGTCCCTGAGAAAAGCAGCGTTATAGCCCTTCGAGGAAGATTGATAATATCGTCAAGAATTTACTGCACATGTACAGTCTCAGCGTTGTAGGAAGTGGGGATTCCTTTGTACAATTTTTAAGGGTTGCTAATGTCCATCAGTGTTCAATCTTGAAAGAAACAGGAGAAAGCAAGCAAACTATTGCAGGTGTTGACATTCTGAAACAAAAACCGAATGTCGAAACATAAGAATGTAAGAAAGAGGCCATTCAGCCCTTCGAGCCTGCATTGCCATTCAGTACCATCATGGCTGGGCTCCCAACTCGACACCTTCTCGCTCTAATCCCACATCACTAAATTCCTTTAGCGTCCAAAAAATCTATTGATTTCTGTCTTGAATATACTCAATGACTGAGCATCCGCAGCCCTCTGGGGTAGAGATTTCCAAAGAGTCAGTGAGTATTAGCTGAGAGAACCGGTGGGTTAAAATGTGGACCCTGGTGAAATGTCATCTACTTCACTTTAATGCTGAATTCACCGCCCTGCAGAAATTTAGTCCGTATCTCTGTTGAACAGGAGCAATTATGCTGGATGATTGTCCCTCCCTCTTCTCGTCTGAAAGCACTGAATCATGATGAGTAGAAGTCCAAAGGCATTGAAGGTTTAGCAGCACTCACTGCTGCTGAGTCAAAAGTTTGTGGGTTAAGGCTTTGAGCAGGCCAGTTCTCCTCTTTGCAGTACTATGGGAGCACTGCACTGTCTTTTAGACAACACATTAAACCAAAGCCTTGTCTGTCCTCTTGGTTCAATGTGTTAAATCAAACAGCAGTGTGTAAAGAAGAGAAGGGAAGTTCTCCCTGTGTCCCTGAATCCGATATTTTATTCCATGGTGTTTGTGGGATCTTGCTGTGCACAACTTGACTGCTGCATTTCCCACATTACAAGAATAAGGACACTTCTGAAGTATTTTATTGGCTGTGAAGTTAAGGTCATGAAAGGTGCTATATATTTTTCAAGTGTTAACCTTGACTGTTTGAGGGCATCTTTTGTACCCTGGCTTGAAACCTCTTTACTCTATGGCTGATGGGTTAGGAATGGCACAGTAATATACTTAAGTTGTACCAGAGTTCTGCTCCCCAATGAACAGCGCTGGCACAGAATAGATGGAATCCTTTCAAAATAAAAAAATTAAATTGGCAGAAGTATGGCCAGAATTTTATGGCCCTGTTGGCGTCGGGCGTCATGACGGGCGAGGGGGGCATAATAATATGGCGTGACAGCCAAAAATCAGTTTCAAACCATCCTGAAACTAGTTTGTGATCGTCTGCTCCACCCGTCAATGGCGGGCTGTGTTTCCCGCTACCGCACGTTGGAACCTAAGTTCAATATTTTAGCATCTCATTATAAGCCCTGCTCGCCAGAATCATCCACCCCCACCCACCACCACTGGATCATCCAGGATCACGCCAGCAAGTTTCACAACTGTACATAAGCGACGTGCACCCGGCGAGCTGCACTTCACTCGGGACTTCGAGGTTTGTTTGCCTACCTTGCTTCGGGCAGCACTCACAGTCATCAGCGCCAGGCTTCACAGGCAGCGCCACATCACTTTTAGAGGGGCTCACGGGCAGGTCTCTACCCACCAGACCTGCCGTAAGGCGCAGTTGGCTTTTCGACGGCTGCAGGGCTAGGGTTTGCTTGGAGAAGGGGGAGAAGTGGCCTCAGGCAAGGGAAGAGGCTGCAGGGCGAGGGCTGTCCTGGGGAAGGGGTAGTATCCCAGGGTGTGCGTGGGGGAGCACATGTTGATCTGTGCAAGTGGCCTCGAGGTGGTGAGGGGCTGCGGAGGCGGTCTCCAGAGGAGATGAGGCCAGATGGAGATGTGAGGGTGTGTGTGTGAGAGAGTGAGTGGTGATGTCCCTTGAGCTGGCAGTGAGTGAGATGCCAGTGAATGTGAGATTGTGAGTGTGTGAGTTTGGAGTGATGAGATGGTTGCCTTACCCTGGTGGCAAGGATAGGATGATTCATCTTTTTTTTCTGCACTGGATGGCCAACCTCTTGTGTGCAGCATTGGCACGGACCACCTCTGCCACCGCCTCCAAAGCCAGAGCGGTGAGACTGATGGGCCTTCGGCGGCCAGAGCGGGGGTAGGGGACATCGAGGTGGGCCTCCACGGCATCCAGAAGGTGTCCTGGGGAGGTGTCACTGAATAGGGGAGGGGGGTGGGGTGCGCTGCACTCTTCTTGGCTTTTGGGGCCATGTCTTCACTGGAGCAGCCCTGGGAGAAGTGTGCGCGTGGCTGCGGTTCAAATATGGCGCCCGGCATGAGGAAGCGGTGAGGTAACAGGGTGGCGGGCAAATCCCACCAGCGAGACAGCGTGTTTCCTGTGGCTGCACAATTAACGAGTCAGGAATGGGCCGATAAGGCGCAAAAACCCGCCATTGCGGGTGGCAGGTGAAATGACCTTTTTCCGGCCCGCTGCCGCGCTCGGTGCAAATCTGGGATGATTCCGGCCTCTGACTTCAAAGACGTTGTCCCAAAGATTGAAAGGAAGCTTCGAAAAGAAGGTTCCTACTTTATGAGTGCAAGTTGTTGTTATCTCGTTTTTTTTTGTAATTGAAGGAACCTCTGAAACTTCCCAAATGGACTTCAGCAAACAGGAAAAATTCAGTTGGCTAACCACAAATTTTATAACGGCATTTTACACAGCTGCCTTTCCCTCCTCTCCTCCCCATGTATTTACCCTGTAACCTGCTTTATTATCGGTCTGAATTAACTGAAACACAGTGGATCCCAGAGTCCTGTGTTTGTTACCACATTTAATTAAACTAGTCCACGTACCGTTATGGTGAGCAATAGACGCCCGCACTGCAACAACAACTTGTATTTATGTAGCACCTAACGTAGCCAGAAAGGAAAAAGAAGTAAAGCTTGGAAATAGCTGGTACTGGCCCAAACTGGAATTCCATTGTGAGGTTTGGACCAGTACCAGTCATTTCCCAAGTTTTATTGGCTTCTTCTTGTGTGAATCATACCCAGGCGCTTCATAGGAGCATTATAAAGCAAAGGATGACACCGAGCAACAGAAGGAGATATTAGGTCAGGTGGCCAAAAAGCTGGTTAAAGAGGTAGGTTTTCAGGAGAATCTCAAAGGAGGGAAGCAAAGTAGAGAGTCAGAGAGTGTAGGGAGGGAATTTCAGTGCTTTGGGCCTTGGCCACTGAGTTTGAGGCCGCCAACAGTGGAGCGATTGAAATTGGGGGTGCACAAAGAAGCCAGAATTAGGGGAGCGCCGATATCTCGGGAGGGTTGTGGGGCTGGAGGAGGTTACAAAAACAGGGAGGGGGTGTGGGGTGAGGCCATGGATGGATTTGAAAACAAGGATGAGAGTTTTAAAATCAAGATGTTGCTTGAATGGGAGCCGTTGGAGGTCAGCGATCACAGGGATGATAGGGGAATGGGACTTGGTGCGAGGTAAGGCACGGGCAGCAGAGTTTTGGACGACTTACAGGCCCAAGCACTGGGCAGGGTTTTTCAGTAATCTGGACTATCTGACTTTAGAAGTTGTTTCATTTTTTTGCGAGTGTTTAAATTCCAATTGAGTTTAATTTGATGAAGCAAATACACTAATGTTTTTGTTACGAAAGCTAATTATCAGCAGGCAGCTCATGATCTCCAGAGTACTTTGTGATCTGTAAAAGTATGCCAAGTTACACTGCCGCTTTTATGTTGACACAATGCAGTAGTGTAATGGTTATGTTTTGAGATGAGTAAGCTGGAAAATGGGTGTTCACATCCAACTGTGGCAGCTTGAGATTCTGAATTTCGTTTCTAAAAATCTGGAAATAAAAGGCTGGCACCAGAGAAAGTGACCCTGCAACAGTCAGATTATCGCTTGGAATCATAGGGCAGGATTTTCAGGTCGTTGGGTGGGCGCGGCCGGGAAATGGCCTGCACCATCTCCCCCCCCCCCCCCCCCCAATGATTGGCCCCCAACCGCGATTTCATGCTGGCTGGCCAATTAATGGGCAGCTGGCGTGAAAGACTTAGCAGTGCCAGGGTGAGGGCGAGAAGAGGGCGAGTGCTGGCATCAGCGCGGGCAAGGGGGGAAGCGCGCAATGAAAGTTGCCTGAAGGCAGAGTAGCTGAAGAAATTTAAAACCAAGAAATAAGGGTGTAAAAATGCATCGGACTCCCTCACCTAAACATATGGGTGATAAACATTCTGCCCAAACATTTTTTTTAATTGATATCGGAAACCTCATCCCGCCCTTGGATGAGGATTCCCCAAAACTCCGGAGGCCCCTGACAGACCATCCATGGACAGGCAGCCAGAAATCACTGCCAATTGAAACTTTAATGGCCTTAGTAGGCCTTTTAATTGTCGGTGGGCGCGCTGCCGACTCTCGCTCGGGCCCGCTGACCGGGATATTGCTCGAGTGGATGATGACGTATGGACACGTCTAGCAATGATGTTAATAGCTTGCTGTACCTGCCTGCTAACTTCCTCTGATTCGTGGATGAGAACACCCAAATCTCACCGAATGCTATGTCAAAGGTGCTATATAAATGCAAGTTGTTGTTGCCGGGGCGCTATTTGGGGTCGGCTTGTGTCCTGGGCTTTCCGGGACCCGGAGTTTTGGCCCATGTCCCTGATCAGGCCTTCCCAGATGCGAATTGTCCCGGAATTTCTCTCTTGCTGGAGTCTTTTCGTCGGTGCATGTGTCTCGGTTTTTGGCAGCTTGGGGTGATCTGTGAGTGGGGCTGTCCAGCATGTGCTCAGTGAGCCGGCAGTATCAGCGTATCGGTACAGGTTGTACGATAGCGTCACCATAAGACATAGGAGCAGAAATTTAGGCCATTCGGCCCATCGAGTCTGCTCCGCCATTCAATCATGGTCACGCATCATATGAAGAATGCCCTCTCACAGGTTCCCAAGCAAACCTACCCCACTCCTACATGTTTTCCAGCATCCCCATCACCCCCTGTAGAACTTCACAATTCCAGTCTCCCCCCCGCACCTCCTGCCCCACGTCCCCCCAGGCTCACCAACACCCCCAGCTGTGCCCCCCCCTACCCTAGTCATACCACCCCACATACTGAAATACCCCTCCCCCAACCCCCCAGGCTAACCTACACCCCCAGCTGTGCCTCCCCCTCTACCCCAGTCATACCACCCCACATACTGAAATACCCCTCACCCCCTCCCCCCCACCCCCAGGCTCACCAACACCCCCAGCTGTGCACCCCCCCCAGCCTAGTCATACCACCCCAGATACTGAAATACCCCTCCCCCACCCATCCCCAGGCTCACCAACACCCCCAGCTGTGACCCCCCTACCCAAGTCATACCACCCCAAATACTGAAATACCCCTCACCCCCTCCCCCCCACCCCCAGGCTCACCAACACCCCCAGCTGTGCCCCCCACCCTAGTCATACCACCCCTCATACTGAATTACCCCCCCCCCCCCCCCCCCCCAACCCCCCCCCCCCCTGGGGGGGGGGGAGCTGGTCACCCTGCCCATTACAAGCTCAGGGGTTTCAAGCCATTTTGAAAGACAAGTTTAAAAACAGTGGATTGCCATCAATTTCATGTATGTTGCATGTAGTATTTCACAGTATGGGGGGGGGGGTTGGGGGCATTAAACTATATATATATATATATATATATATCTCACTTGTGAGATACGACTGGGGGTGGGTTTGGGGGGGGCCTTTAAGATTAAATGCTGAATCGGCCGGCAGAGCTCTCCTGGAGCAGGACAAGCTGCAAGCTGACTGACTGTTCTTGCCTTGCCCGCTGGCTGCTCGCAAGGACACCGAGTCCCAGCGCACCAGATCGTTCTTTTGTTGGAAGGTGCCTGCCTGCGAGTCACGTAACGCTCGCCCCCTGAGCTGCTTTGTGCGGAGGGGGCCCAACCCACCCCAACCCACCTCCCTCCTCTATAAATAGAGCTCCACCCACCCCCCCTGCTTTATTTACCCTCCCCGGGCTTCATTCAGTCGGACAGGAAATTGCCCAATGCATAGGGAGTGTTACAGACATTAATCGTGTTGTGTGTGTGTGTGTCCTTTGCATGTACAGGCTCAGTTCACATTGACTAGCCTCCTTGAAGTCTCCATGGTCTCCTTTCTACCCCTCCCACCACCACCCCCACCCTTTATAATTCTTTCCTTGATTCTCAGCTGAGAGAGGGAGAGCAGTCCTGGCCAGCTGCCTCTCACTGTTAAACGCTGCGAGGGTGGAGAGCCACTCATTCCCAGCAGCAGAGGCTAGAGAGAGAGAGAGGCTTCTCGTGGCGAGTACTGTTAGATGTAAACAAGCTGCAGGGCGAGGAGGAGCTGCCTGTCACTGCCTCCAAGGCAGATGGGCTGTCTTCCCATCTCTCAGCCCCATCGGTTAATCGCAGTGGGAGGGTCCAGACGCCGTTTATAAAGGGGAATTTTTTGTTGTGTGTGTGTGGGTGGGTGTACATGTTTCCAATCTGAGCGAGCGGAGAGGAGTTTCAGCCTCCCCCACTTGGCGTTCGTCTCCAGAATTTTTTCCACCGCCTTTTTTTTTAATTCCCTGCCCCCCCCCCCCCCCCTTCTTCAATCGACTGATTTTTATATCGTCTCGTTTTGCGGGGTTGCAGAATTCGACCATGAAGATCCTGGAATCTGCAAATCAAAGCGACATGGCCAAAGCACCAAGGAGTCCCGAAGCAGCCACGCCAGAAGGGAGTGCATCCCTCGAGATCCCTCGCTTGGACTTGACTGGCCTGTCGGAGGGCAAGGAGTGGGGAGGTAATCTGTGTGTATTCACATGTCATGCACAAGATGCTCTTTCTACACCCAATGTCCAGACAGTTTGTGATATTGATCGATTAAATGCTTCCTAGAAGCATTTATTATTATTACTTATTGTTATTATCTAAGTTTATTTTCCTACTTTAGTCTGGCTTTTTGATTTATTTGTCTGTGCCCAGTGAGCTAGTTATCAATCAGAACCCATGTTTATGTTGTTAAACCCCTTCAAAGAATTGTGCGGATGAAGCCTTTTTAATGGTGTGTAGTTTGCTTAAAGTATAAAAAAAAATCTGGAATTACAGAACCCCTGGCCTAAGTTGGGTGGCACTGTGCTCTCCATTATTTGCATTTTTTTTAAAACTTTAAATTTCTGAGTGAGAGATGTCGTAATTTGCATAGATAGCTGTGTTGGAGATTTCTCCCGTAAATGGGGATGAGTCAGGGATTGAATCGTGAATCTCCTACTTCAGGTGTGAGATTTGATTTCAGTTTCTAGCTTCAGTATACTGCAGTAATAATTGTAAATAGCACCGGCAGAACATATGATGACACCCACACACACCCAGACCAACACACAAACAGATAAATATACATACATACACCCACCCACACACACGCACACCCAGACCAACACACAAACAGATAAACATACATACATACATACATACACCCACACGCACACACACACACCCACACATACACACACACACACATACCCAGACCAACACACACACAGATAAACATACATACGTACACCCACACACACACACACACCCAGACCAACACACAAACAGATATACATACATACATACACCCACACGTGCGCACACACACACACACACACACACAGATAAACATACATACATACACCCACACACACACACACCCAGATCAAGACACACACAGATAAACATACATACATACACACACACACATGCACACCCAGACCAACACACAGATAAACATACATACATACACACACACACACACACCCAGATCAAGACACACACAGATAAACATACATACATACACACACACACACATGCACACCCAGACCAACACACAGATAAACGTACATACATACATACACACATCCAGACCAACACACAAATAGATAAACATACATACATAAATACATACACCCACACACACACACACCCAGACCAACACACAAACAGATAAACATACATACATACACACACACAAACAGGCATGTGCACACAAAGATACATTTTAGGAGAGTATGGAGGAGAAGATGGTCATCCAGCCCAGAACTGAACTGAACCCCAAGTTCCTGCATGAAATGTGTGTGTTGAGGCTAAAAGCAGGGCTTTGATTTCACATTGTGGTTTACAAGCCAGAAAATGGTGACCAGAGGCACTCGGCAGTAACAGAGAAAGGTTTAACAGCGTGGCCTGTTGTTGTTGTTGTTATTGTTCCAGATCCTGTCCCGGCACACCCAGTGTGGCAAAGTCCAGATGCAGAGTCTGAGGAAGCCAGTGTGTCACCACAGGCCGGTCGACTGATTCGCCATCTGCTGGAAGAAGACTCTGACCCCATGTTGTCTCCTCGTTTCTACGCATATGGTCAGAGCCAGCAGTTCCTCAATGATACAGAAGTGCCCCCATCGCCCCCTAATTCCCATTCCTTCATGAGGTGAGTGCGGGGGAGGGGGTTTGGTTTCATGATCCACCCTCAATGGCAGTCTCTTGAAGTCTCTGTCAATTTAGCTTGTTTTTTTTTCGATTGTAGAATTTATAACCTCAGTTAATTAGAACAGACTTCAAAACAAGGGGATCAGTTTTAACCTGCCAAAGTTTGGCCAGGAGAGGTATCCAGTCTCAAAGTGACCAGCCCACTGCAGCTGTTACCACTGGACTGATATCACTGTGTAGTGTTTCTTAGGTGGTAAGACCCCCTTTAATGTGTAAATCAGGGTGGCAACATTGTCAGAAACCCAATTGCCACTTTAGGTCAAAACTAGTTGGTTCAAAGCACAGTGTGGGGCAAGGAGAGAATGTATTAACCCTGGGAATGAAAGGACTGCACAGGGAAGTCCAGCAGCTGTGGTTCCTGTTAGGATCAACTCCGAAAAGCGAACACTGCCCTGATTGCGGTCAATGGAGTGAAGCCCCATTGACCAATTCTGTCCACGTGCATGGAGTATCTGTACCATGCTCAGGGATGGGTCACACAGCATGACAAGCCTTGCTTTTGGAACACCAGCAGAGTCCAAGTGACTGTCCTGCTTTGACATGACTGCACAGAAGCTTCTTATCATAGAATTGGCAGCACAGGAACGCACATTTCAACACACAAAGAGTCAACCACATTGCCGTGGGTCCGAAGTCACATGTAGGCCAGACCAGGTAAGGACAGCAGATTTCCTTTCCAAAGGGACGCTAGTGAACCCGATGGATTTTTACAGCAATTGATGATGGTTTCATGGTCACCATTAATGACACTACTATCATGGTCACTACTGGCTTTCCTCAAAGAGCCAGCATGGGCAAGATGGGGCAAGTGGCTTCCTCCTGTGCAATAAGCTTCCATGATTCCTCACTGTGGTGGTTGCTGATGACCACGCCTCAAGAAAAACGTTCAGTGCTTGTCGGTTTGCATTTGCGTCAGACTGTGGTGCAGCGCAGTTTAACCTGAGCAGGCTCTTGCTCTGATATTGGCAGGCGCCGGAGCTCATCCCTCGGTTCCTATGACGACGAGAGGGAGGAGCTGACACCAGCGCAGATGACCCGGAGAATCCAGAACTTGAAGAAGAAGATCAGGAGGTTTGAGGAGAAATTTGAGGAGGAGAGAAGATACCGCGTAAGTCAGGTTTCAAAAATCCTTTGTCGGGGGGAGGGAATGATTGGAGCTTTGTTGTACAGTTATAAATAATGCCTGATGCACGACGTCAATCCTGGGAAGTGAGGATAGCTTTACCAGCCCTGGCCGTGTCAACAGGGTCATTCTTAACCTTTAACTACAGGATTAATGTCAACCTCAGGGCGATAAATCGATCATTTTGAGGGCCAGACATAACCACATCACAAGCCCATTTTAAGGATGAGGAATTAGCATTAGATTCCACATGTCCGAATTGAGTTGACATCACCCAAGCTGGAGTTTTCTATAGCTGGGAAGGTGACGAATGCAAAATGGTTTCCTCATCTCGGGTACAAGGTAACATTGCCAGCATTCCAGGATATTCCTGGTGCCCATGGGAATTAAGTATTAATCTCCCCAAGAAAAATTATGGGAGTGATTTTTTTTTTTAAGGTTTTTTCTTTTGCATTTTGTTTGAACACTTGTGAAAGTTGTTGGAGATCTGATGGGGCAGCAATGCTGTTTGGCTGGGCAGTGTCGTTGGAGGTGGAAGGTCATGTCATCAAGCCAGAGTTAGCGGCCCTAGCAACACCACCACCTCCTCCAGGTACCATGCCCTAAGAGGGCATTGGTGGCCATGAACTTCCATTGGATTGGTCCATGATTATGTTTGGCAAAGTGGTTTGCTGTTTGTCTTCTGCAGTCTGGCTGACCAGGAAGCTCTCCCACTCTTACTGCCTGTTGTCAGGCGTACTGGAAGGATTTACAGGCTGATGATCAACCTGCTTTTCCACATTGTGAAATGGGACTTGAATCTGGAGCTTCTGGCCCAGAGGTAGAGTCGCTACTACTTGTGCCACAAAAACCCTCCCTAACACCTACACCCTCTTTATTGAGTCTAGACGGTGGACAACGGTAGGCTGTGGGGAGGTGAGGAGGGAAACTGAAAAGTGGTCAGGAGCTGACCCACATCTTCCCACTCCCTGGAAAACTCAGGACAGTAGTTTTGTTCTAACTGGTGCCATGACTGAGGTCAGCTGGTTCAGCACAGACATTTTGGCCTACCTGCTTTGTCAGGGCTCGCTCAGCCTGTCCACTGGTGCCATGTGCAGCTGTTGTTTTTAATTCGTGTTTTTGTAACCCAGGCCAATGAGGAAAATCTCCTTGTTTCTCCTTGCAGCAATCTCCTCCTCAGTTTCTTCTAACCAGGAGTTATTATTATTATTATTATTATTGTTTTTTTTTTAATCTGTCCTCAGCCTTCACACAGTGACAAAGCCACAAACCCAGAAGTGCTGAAATGGATGAATGAACTCGCAAAGCTTCGCAAGCAGCTGAAAGGTAGGTTTGTGGCTGTTTCACTGCGGAATTCCCTCCCCAAACCTCTTCCTCCTTTCTACCTCTCTGTCCTCCTTCAAGATGTCTTTTTATAAAACCACCTTCTTTGACCAGCACTTGTCCCTCAGTGTCAAATCTTTGGTTTGATTACCCTGCAGTGAAGCGCCTGCAGATGTTTTCCTGCATTAAAGGTGCTAAGTAAATGCAAGCTGTTGTTTTTCTGGTGGAGGAATGCTACTGGAACGCACGTTAACCAGTTGACATGTGCTATCCTGGTACAATTTGTCCAATTCTCGCTGTACTGCCAACTGTTTCCCAGAGGGTCAACTCCACGAGCTGTTTGTCCTGTTGTACTCTCGATGTAGCCAGTTAAACAGCCTAATGCCAAAATCCTCAAACTTTGTTGAGTTTCCATCTTCAGTGATTCACTTCCCGTGATCTCAGCAGACTGACACTCTCTCTTTCTCATCCTTGCTCGCTCTCTCCCTCTCTCTAAAATATGAACAGAAAGCAACGTCGTAATAAAAACAAAAAACATGCTGGAAATACTCAGCAGGTCATGCAGCACCCGTGGGGAGAAACAGGGTTAACGATTCGAGCCCATTTGACTGAAGAAGAGTCATGTGGACTTGAGACGTTAACTCTGTTTCTCTCTCTACAAATGCTGCCTGATTCCTGCTGAGTGTTTCCAGCATGTTTTTGCTTTTATTTCAGATTTCTGGCATCTGCAGTATTTTGCTTTTGTGAAAGCTTTGCTGTTTCTCGGACTTTCAGCTCTGTAAAAGATGTATTAAGTTATCAATCCCACTCATTTGTTTGACAGCTCCCATGGGATGTTGTTAACATTTTTTAAAAAGCAGGAGGCTATTTGCCTTTTTTAAAGTTGCTTCAAAGCCAAAACTTACTTTTATTTTTAAAAGTTTATCCAGGACATCATTTTTGCCGCTCAATCTTATTATTTTTCTCTCCGTGTGCTTCTGACAGACACAAAACTGAAGGTCTCCGAGGAGGGTGTTGTCCCCCAGATGAGGCAGCGCAGCAACACCCTCCCGAAGAGCTTCGGCTCACGACTCGAAAAGGGGCCGGAGAAGGAACAGGACAAGAAGCAGGAGGTAGTGGAGAAGGCGCAGAAGCCAGCAGTGGACGTGACGCTGGACACCATCCTGAAGAAGCTGCAGGACAAACGGGCCGAGGTGGCACGCCCTGAAGATATCAAGGTAACCAAGACGTTGATGGTTCAGCATTGCCATCATGTTAGCTGTGGCTCAGCGAGTAGCTCCTTCAGCTCCTGAGGCAGAAGGTCATGGGGTCGTAGTCCCACTTCGGAGACTTGATTATGTAATCCAGGCTGACACTCCCAGTACAGCACTGCAGGAGTGCTGCACTGTCAGAGGCGCTGTCCTTTGGATGAGATGTTAAATCAGGTACCCCGCCTACCTTTTTTGGGTGTCCGAAAGGAGTTGGAAGAGTTCTCCCTCTAACGATGCCTAAAAACAGATTACCTGCTCTGGGTGGGGTGTTAGTGTGCACTAACTTGACTGCTGCACTTTCCTTCCTTACACCACTGACTGAGAGTCATTGACTGTGGAGCGATTTGGGATGAGATAGGCACCGTATAAATGTACCTTTTGGGTAATGAGCAGTGACGGGCCAGTGTGGCACAGCTTTGATCACCAGCAGTGATAAAAGTCCCGCTAGCCAGATGAATGACTCCATGATAACCTTGGACCACAGGAAGGACTAGAGAGAGAGAGAGTTTGTGAAATCCTTCCGGGTAGTTTTGTGGCCATGAGAATGATCTGACAACGGCCCCCCCCACCCTCCCCGCGACCTCTGGCCGATCTTGGATCTTGCTGCTTCTGCCGCGAAGTCTGGTTCTGCAATGTTGCGGGAGCCACAGCCGGGGGAGGGGGTGTTGAAGTCGGGCCTCCACTGTCAATGCAAAAATGGCTTCCGTTTTACCTCTGGGCAGATTTTCTTTTCCAGTTGAGCCAGGAAAGTAATGGCGCGCAGTGTGAAAGAATAGGCATTCTCCCTCTCTGTTGCCATCTTTTGCACTACCGGGCAAGGACCTGACTCTTCCCACCGCACCACCACCCCCCCCCCCCCCCACCCACCCCCCACCACCCCCCCTTCCACCCCCCCCTTCCACCCCTCCCTCAGCCCCTCACTTATAGTTGATGGTTGACATCTTGTTACTCCTGTAGTCTAATCGTTTAAGATATCGGTCTCTCTCCGAACAGGACATGACACGAGAGGAGATCGCTAGTGAAAAAGTGGCCCTGCAGAAGGGCCTTCTGTACTACGAGAGCATACACGGGCGGCCTGTAAGTGTTCTTTAAGTAGAATTTGCAACACAGCACTAGACCTTTCAGGCCATCTGGTCTCTGCCAGTGTTTATGCTCTACAAAAACAGCCCTACTTTGCCTCACCCCCATCAACATATCCTTCTATTCCTTTCTCTGTCGAGAACTTATGTAACCTCCTCTTAAGATACATCTACGCTATTCACCTCCAACTCTCAATGCACTCCACATACTCACTGCTCTCTGGAGTAAAGATTTTTTTCTGTGAATTCCTTGTTGGATTTATTGGTAACTGTCTAAAAATGTATGGCTCCTTGTTTCAGACCCCCCCTCCCCACAGTAGTGGGAATGCATTTTCTGCATCTAGCCTATCAAACCCAATGAGAGTTGTAAGGACCTCCATCCGTGCACCCATCAATCGATAAGAGTTCCAGATTCTTAATTAGAACTTTTCGACTCTGGTATCTCATTTGTTTAAAAAAAAAACTTTTTGCACCTCCCCCAGTGTCTCCACCTCATTGTTATTACTTGGAGGTCAAGCTGTGCACAGTGCTCCAAGTGTGGTCTAACCAAGCTTCTGTACAAGTTTAGCCTAACTTAGCTGTTGCCACACCATCCATTCTGAGCTCCACGCCACTGGGTTAAGCCAGTGTTAAAAAGGAGGATAACCTGTAATTGTTACTCTGTTTCACATCTCTTCCAATTTTATTAGCTTCCATTGGAGCTGACAGAACTGTAAATGCAGGAAGAGATGGGAAAACAGGTGGTCAAATGCCCATTGCCTGTTTTACAGTGACGTGCAAAGTTGATACCTACCCCTGGTTGGCATGGTGAAGCCAGGACATTCTCCCGTCCACCCCCTTTGGCTGTGTCCAAGGTGTGGGAGATGGCAGAGCGAGTAGCTGAAGAAGCCCTGCCCATGTCCCGGTCACCCCTCAGCCTGGCACAGTGGGAACCTCCTAGAACTAAACTCTACAGGATGCAATCAATCCATATGGGCTGCGCGGTTTGTAACATGTCAGCCAAACACTGCTCCTAATGGAGACTGGGCCGTTTCCTGAGGACTTTAATCAATTAATCCCCCAAAGGATTAATCCTGCAATCACTTCTTTAAAAGGTTCTCTGAAATCTTGCCAGGCCTCGGGAAACTGTAGTTTCTCTAAAGCAGAGAAATTGTCACTCTCTGCCTCCTGACAGGAACCCCTTTGATTTGTTAAATGCCAAGCTCGCTGGGTGCCCGAATGCTTCTCAGTTGGCGTTTTATGTGCCACCCCGTTTAACATGTGGCTGCATTTCTTGAGGGATGGCGGTGCTCTCCAGACTCTGAAATGTGACACTGCTGCTTATTTTCAGGTCACAAAGGCCGAGAGGCAGATAATGAAGCCGCTGTACGATCGATATCGCTTGGTGAAGCAGATTCTGTCGCGGGCAACCACCATCCCTGTCATTGTAAGTAGTGAGTTGTGTGTGACGGGAACTCCGCGTGGGTTGTAGTGTTAGCGGGTCATGTTACTGTTGGGGACGGACAATAAGGTCTGCTGTTGGCCTGAACAAATGTAACCAGCTTGTTAACACCCACCACAGGGTTCCCCTTCGAGCAAGCGGCGAAGCCCTTTGCTGCAGCCAATAATCGAGGGCGAAACAGCTTCCTTCATCGAGGACTTAAAGGTGAAAACCTCCCCCCATACCACCCCCCACCTGCCTCTGCTGCTGACTAATCACTGATTTCTGCAGATGTTCCGATCCTTGTTGGTTTCCTTGATTGTTACCACGCGGAATGATTACACGCCCTGCCAGTAAAATACTGAGAATCATTAATGTTGACAAACCATCTCTAACCTGATCTGATTTGCAATGGCTTCTTAATGACCCTTTAATCAAAGCACAGGAAGAGTGAAAAGATGCTGATTTGACATGACCCAGTGGATTTGGGCGGAGGAGAAGGGAGGGGTTGGTCGCTCCATCCATCTCCCCTGCCCATCCTCAACCCCTGGAAACAACTGTAGAGCGTTTGAAACAATTTTTTTATTTCTTGAACTAAATTCATTAACAGTGCTTAAGATGGATGTCGAATAATGTTCACTTTTGAGGTACTTAAATGATGTAACACTCTACAGTTCTTTTATCAAGTACATTTCCTTGCTGGTGGAGTTATAAACACCCGGTCCTTTTTGAATTTGAGTGCTGCCAATGCTTGTTTAAGTTGTCCTGATTTCCCTACAATAGAGTACCTTACCTGCAGAATATTGTCACTAGGGTGAAGTAACCTGGGTAGTTTCCTGAACTCCTGCATATCGTAATGCTGCAGAGGAGTAGCTCAAGAGATTTTTCATTTCTTGAAGTAAAATAATTAGTAAATGCTTATTTTTAGTGAAAATTGATGAAATTGGGCACAATGACTAAACATTAAAGCCTTTAGACAACACAAATAGGAGCAAGAGTAGGCCTTTGGGCCTCTCTGCTCTGCCATTCAATATGATTGTAGCTGAATTCCTACATCTTATTACCCTATTGCCATTCCCCTCAACTCCCCTAGTGCCCAAAAACCTATCAATCTCAGCCTTGAATATACTTATCAACTGAGCAAACAGACCTCCTAGGTAGAAAATTCACCTAGGTGTAAAGTGGCAAGATTCAATCAACCAAGATTTGTCACTAGCAATAATTTCTCTAGGTTGTCTCTTAGAAGAAATAATTCCTCTCCCAGTTCCAATTTAATTTGGCGGGGTGGGGGTGCAACAAACAGCAAAGCGGCTTGCACTGTCACTGTGCCAGGCACCAACAGGGAAGGGAGTTGATTGTGGTTGGTAAAGGAGCAGAATACTCTGCTCCTGAATCCCTCCTCCACAACTGCACTACCTGCCTCCAAACCACCCCCCACCCCCCCAACCCACCCAGCTTTGGCCTCCAGCAAAATTCAGCCAACTTTGTAAGGAATTCTCTCCTTTTTCTCAATTTAAAAAAAAAATATTTTAACCTATGAAATTTATTTCTTGGCCCCAGATACATCTGTCAAAATCCAGCCTTTTCCTGTCCTCCGTTCTGTGGTCTAGGTTGCCCTAAGGGACAGTGCATGTGTTGTGGTGAAACCAACTGTTGAGACAGTGTCCGAGTTTTTGCCAGAGCCTTGTGTTTGTGCGTGCAGTTTTAAGCTTTCTTGAACATGAGTGTGTCTTAACAGTTGCAGCTTGTTTCACCAACGCTCACCTCCGAGTTAAGATTGTCTCTGGTAATCTCCGATTAGTTACCAATTTAGTGGCAGGACTACCAATCAGTGTTCAGGCTCTTACCAGCGTCAGTAAGGGCGTTCTGCAGCTCAAGGCTTACTAAGTGCACCCTCTGTGCAGCTACTGTTTGGTTATAGTGTTACAGTTGTGATCTTTGAATCAGTGCTGGATATTGGTGTCAGTGAGTTTATTCTCATTGATTCTATCGTTTTTCACATGATAAAATCCCATCCCTGCAAAATGGCAACTCTGTGGAGTGCAGAGGAAAGTGAAACATAACACAGAACCTTGAGGTTTTAAAACATCCTCTGTATAGTATATTCAAGGCATTGTTTCATCTTTTTTTTATTTAACATGTAAAATGCAAATGGCAAGTGATGACCAAGAATCAGCCCCCATTCCCTGCCTCTTCACCCCTACCCCCACCGTTTTTATTAGGCATTAACCTTGGCTCAGTTGATAGCATTCTCACCTCTTGAGTCATAAGGTCATGGGTTCAAGCCCCTCTCCTTGGACTTGAGTCCGAAACCAAAACTAAAACACTGTCAGACACGCTGAGGGGGTGCTGCAGTGTTGGAGGTGCCATCTTTCAGATGAGATCTTAAACCAAGGCCCCATCTGTCGTGCTTTCAGCTGCTAAGTCCCTAAGTTCTGGAATTCCCTCCATAGACCTCTCCAATTCTCCACCTCACTTTCCTCCTTTAAAACACACCTTAAAAGCTGCCCCTTGATCTCCTTATGTGGCTTGGTGTCAAATGTTGCTTTTTGTGAAGTGACTTGTGACATTTATTACATTCAAGGTGCTGCATAAATAAATGCAAGTTGGTGTTGATTTTGCATTGCCGAGCATACTTCATTCTAGCACAGACTAACGTTCCTCTCTACAGTTACACCGCAAAAAGGTTCCTGCAGGCATGTTCCATTCTGCTGCTTTTCACTGCATTAAATATTAAAGGGAGTAAATCTCACATCATGGATGTTGCATCATGGTGCAGCTCTCTGCTCACTGAGGCCAGCGACTGATTTCCAGAGGGTTCGGTGTGTGGTTTGCCTGTTTGTTTTTCTCCCCCCACCAAGAAACTAACCCATTTACTTTTTGCCTACAAATATTAATTGCTTTGTTTGCTGCGCAGAAATTCTTTAAAAAAAAAAGAATAATCTTGTGCGTCAATTTGTGGTTAAAGCAGATAAAGTGGAAGAGAATTATCCATTATGCTCATTAAGTACAAGGTTTTCTCCCCCCGTGGCTGACCTCTTGGAGAGAAGATATTTATTGTTGGGAAGCAGCTTGCGCTGATCCGATTGCGTTCAGTCTGCCGATCGGGCCAGGTGTCAGCTGACGTCCTTTTGGGCCAGTGATGCCAAGTACCCTGTGAGTTCTTTGCCAGTAAGTGTCATGTGGCGGGGTAGGTTACACTGACAGTGAATATCCTTCTCTGTCTCTCCCCCCCCACCCCCCCACCACCACCACGCCCCCACCCTCAACATCCGAATGGCATTCTCAACCGCTTGCATCCAGGGTGAGACACTGGCATTTTGGCAGCACTGCGAGCACGTGGTTGCTACACATGTGCTGAAACTTGGGACTCCCTCAGTCTTCACCTCTGAAGGATTAGCTTTTGCTATTTTGGCCGCATTGCCAGCGCAGGCCCAGGAGGGTTTGCTGTGATCTTCAGTATTCAGTTGGTATTTGGAATATCATCTCCTGTAAAATCGGGCAGAGTGGTCGCACGCACCTTTGTGTCCCAAAGAATTTTTGGTGAACAAGTAGCCATTAAACAGGGTGTGACTCGCACGTTCAGTTTTACCGTAGCTCGGTTAAGCGAGTACCTTTTTAATTGGCCTCTCCCGTGATTAGTTTTTTGAGGCATAGCGTTATGCTGAACCTTTATAAATCACTGATTAGGCCCCGACTGGGGAACCATATCTGATTCTGAGCACAGAAGGATGTCAAGGCCTTAGTCAGAGTACAGAGGAGATTTACTAGAATTGCATCAATGATCAGGGACTTCAGTTACATAAAGAGACTAGAGTAACTTTGTTCTCTGTTCCCCTTGGAGCAGAGAAAGTAAAGGGGAAATTTAATAGAAGAGTTCAAAATCAGGAGGGGTTATGGTAGAATAAATAAGGAGAACCTGCTTGCAGTGATCATTAACCAGAAGGGCCAGGCTGAGGCAATAGGGCAACTGAACCAGAGCCAAGATGGGAAAAATGTCTTTTTTTGGAGTGACTTGTTAGGATCTGGAATGCACTGCCTGAAAGAGTAATGGAAGCAAATTTAGTAATAACTTTCATTCAAGAGAGCAGTGGACAAATACTTGAAAGTAAAAAATTGCAGGTTAATGGGGAAAAGAGCTGGGGAGTGAACAAACTGAACAGCTCTTTCAAAGAGTCAGCACAGGCATGATGGGCTGATTGGCCTCCTTCTGTGCTTTAAGATTCTTTTGATTCTATAAGTAAACCATTCAGCATATATTAGTGTGTCAGTCATAAGCTCCCTAATTTAGCATACTCCACGTTGTGAATAAAATTTCGCAGTAGAATTTTCTCGTAACTTCATGAGATGTTTTTGAACACTCCTGTGACTTTTTTGTTATTTTTGGGTGGGGCTGAAGGGTCAGGGACAGAACTGAGTTTCCAAACCAGATGAAACATGAGTCATTTTGCCTCCTAAGACACCAGCAATCGGATGAGCTTGAGTGATTGGGGCAAGCAAGGGGCACCACTTAGAGATGGAAAGTTTGTCATTAAAGCTTTGGGAGTTTTGACTGTGCAAGTACAAATTGTAAAAGCTGACACTATGAAGAATTTAGTTTGTACAGGATGATGGACTATCCCATTAACCACTGGTAAAATTGGCTGGTGTGGGCTTGGGTGGTTTTGTTTACTTCGAACGGAGAGGAGGCAGCTTTAAATAGGACAAATTCTGAAATTCTTCCAAAAGTTTCATCCAGGAAACAAATCCAAGTGATGGGCTGTGTAAATATTCTGGCCCTACCGGAGTGACACGGAAGCCTGCAACTTTTTCACACAGCGAGCAGGGGAAATCTGGGACTTGTTCTCCCCTCCTTCAGTAGGCTGTGGATGCTGAGACAATTGAAACCCTTACCCAATAAAAACATTCCATGGAATTTGGTGCAAAGGGCAGGTAAATGGAGCTGAGGTACAGATCATCCATGATCTCACTGAATGGTCAAACAGGCCCGAGAGGCTGAAAGGCCATTTGGTGTTGCTAAATAACATGGAAATAGGATTTTTGTCCCAACCAGTCCTTGGTATTCACCTTGCATGCAAGGCAGTAGCACTAATCGCATTTACCTCCGCCATTTCCCTATCCTGGCAATGGTCTCTAGATAAAACATTCACTCCCTCCACCATCTGAGTGCTGTGTCATGTACCATCTACATTATGCACTGCAGCGAATCACCAAGGCTTCTTTGACTGCACTGCCCAAACCTACAACCATCGGCACCTGGAGGACAGAGGCAGCAGGCATATATAAATTCCCTCACCTTCACGTTCCCCTCCAAGTCTCTCACCCTCCTGACTTGGACATGTGTCACCGCTCCTTCATTATTACTGGATCAAAATCCTGGAACTCCATATTTGAATCTGTGGGAGTGCATACAGACTGCAGCACTTCAAGAAAAAGGCCACACCACCATCTTCAGAAGGGCAAGTAAGATCGGGCAGTAAATGATGCCCACATCCCAAGAATTAATTTTTTAAAAATTCCCTTCACCAACCCATCCAAACTGATTTTTAATGTTGATGTGCACAGATCTAAAGGAGTGGGCTTATGAACTAGACGAGGTCATTTAGCCCCTCAAAACCTGTCCTGTCCGAGATTGTGGTGATCTACAATCTAACTCCACGTACCTGCCTTTTTTCCCCCATGTCTCTCAATACCTTTGGTGAACCCAAACCTATCAGCCTGCGATTTAAAATCAACAATTGATCCAGCGTCAGTTGCCATTTGTGGAAGAGAGTTCCAAACCTCTATCTCCCTTTACATGTGGGGGAGCCGAAGCTCAGCCCTCTGCCGAATCTGAACTTTCAAAAGCCTGGATTCACGCCATCAATTAGGCCACGAATGCCAGTCAGTGCTAGGGAAAGGAGAAACTGCTTCTTAAACAATGCCCCCACTCCCCCTCAGCGTGAAGTCTCTATAGTCAAAACCTGAGCCAGTTTACAGCATTGTGCACAGTAGACCGTACTGAGGCTTGTTAAATACCATTCATGCACAAGACTGTCAGCTTTCAGCTGGTGTGTACTGAGTGCATTTGGTCTTGGGGAAGAGTAGAATTTTTAGTCTTGCTTTGGTGTTCTGTTTTAAATTTGTTCTTTGAAAATAGATTAAACCAATGAAAAGTCTGTTGATCACACTATTAAAAAGTTGCTTTCCATTTTTGTGGTTTACTTTTCTGCTTTACAGGATTTCCTTACAAGAATGTGCTTTGCCTTGGAGGCTGTCTTTGCCCCAGGCGTGAAAAGCACTGGTCAGTTTAAGCCCAAAGTCGCACAGACCAGGACGGCACAAGGCTCCACCACCCATCTTGGCCAAATGTGCAACCTACGCTCCCTGCCGAGGGTCACGGGTGAGAAATGGGCCTGTAGCAGGAAGGAGCCCAGGTCTCCAGTGAGAAGGGGAGCGTGGAAGGTTAGCAGAGCAAAATGGCATGGTAAGGTGTAAGCGGTGTCTTAACCGTGGCCTTGTGGTTTTGTTCTTCAGGAAGAGGAGGATGGCTCTGAAGATGACTGCAATGCCAGAACTGACTTTGCCGTTACAGGGAAGCCGGTCTTCACCATTCGGAGCTTCCTGGATCAACTGGATGACGATGCCGATGGGTTTGTGTCACCCACGGACGACAAGGCGCCGACTCGATGCAGCCTTGACTTGAGGCTCTCAACCCTGCACTCGGCCTCCATGTGAGTTGCGAGAGAGCGCAAGCAGTCTTTGACCTCTCGTTTCTCTTCTTGAGCTCCTGCTGTCCCACATCCTATTTCCAGGTTTTAGCTCCGATGCCCATATCGGGAAAAAAAGGATGTAGGCATATTGGAGAAGGCTCAAAAAGAGAGATTTACAGAACTGAGAGGTTATAACTACCAGGAAAGGCTTAACAGGCTGGGGCTTATTTTCGCCTAGATAAAAGACTGAGTGGGGACCCTAGTAGAGGTCTTTAAAGTTGTCAAGTGGTTTGATAAGATAAATGTAAAGATGTTTCCGTTGTGAGGTATCTAAATCCAGGGGCCATTAATATTCAACAGTCGCTATTAAGGCGAGGGGAGGCAGTGGCATAGTGGTATTGCTCTGGGGACCCAATTTCGAATCCCACCACGGCAGATGGTGAAATTTGAATTCAGTAAAAATCTGCAATTTAAAAAAAAAGTCTAATGATGCCCTTGAAACCAATGTTGATTTTGTTGTAAAAACCCATCTGGTTCACTAATGTCCTTTAGGGAAGGAAATCTGTCATCCTTACCTGGTCTGGCCTACGTGTGACTCCAGACCCACAGCAACATGGTCGAGTCTTAAACATTGAGATAAAAACAAAAGACTGCGGATGCTGGAAATCCAAAACAAAAACAGAATTACCTGGAAAATCTCAGCAGGTCTGGCAGCATCGGCGGAGAAGAAAAGAGTTGACGTTTCGAGTTCTCATGACCCTTCGACAGAACTAGGAGAATCCCACCTAGTTCTGTCGAAGGGTCATGAGGACTCGAAACGTCAACTCTTTTCTTCTCCGCCGATGCTGCCAGACCTGCTGAGTTTTTCCAGGTAATTCTGTTTTTGTTTTGAGTCTTAACCATGCCCTCTGAATGAGAGTAATTAGGGATGGGCAATAAATGCTGTCCTAGCCAGCGATGCCCACATTCCATGAAGTAATTTTAAAGAAATTAAATCCAGCAAGGAATTCAGGAGAAAATTCATTACCCAAAGCGTGGTGAAAATGTGGAACTCGCAACCACTGGAGGCGAATAGCGTAGATGCATTTAAGGGAAAGCTTGACAAGAGCATATCCATGGTGTCCACCATTTTACATCTGTTTAAAATTATTGGACGAGTATTAGTAGACCTGTGACTTTCCATAATGTGCAGCTACTCTCTGGGTGGACCTCCCATCAGTACCGCTCTCTGAGGTCTCCTCTCAGCTCTCGTTCAAATTCACTTACTTCAGTTTAACCAAACCTCAGGCAGTGCGGAGATGAGCAGCTTATTGGCGGTCAAGGCCTTTGCTTTCAGGGTCCCAAGTCTTGACAAGCCCCGTCTAATCCTGCCGTCACCGTCCGCTCACTGGCGAGAGGGGTTCCTGTTGACCCCAGCTTCGCCAGCACCCCACATAAAACCAGCCTCGATGCCCACGGTCCTGAACTTTTGCAGCAATTCTCTCAGTCTCCCGTCTTAACTACAACACAAATTGCTTTCAGTCCGTCACTGTAAATAGCTTAAATAAAAGTAGGAAATGCTGGAAAAGTCTGGCAGCATCTGTAGAGAAAGAAAAACAGAATTAACGTTTCACGTCCCTATGCCTCTTCCTCAGAGCTCTCTCACACAGACTCGGAATGTTAACTCTGTTTCTCTCTCTGCCGATGCTGTCAGACCTGCTGAGTTTTTTCCAGCATTTTCTGTTTTTATTTCCGATTTCCAGCATCCGCAGTATTTTGCTTTTATCTTACTGTAAATAGCTTCTTGTTAATGCGTAGATAGAAATTCAGGCCTGTATTGGTGAATGTTAATTTCCAATTTAAAGTATCTCCACCACCTTTTTATAAACAAACCTAGTGATGAATCAAGGATTATATGTCCATTTCGTATCATGGAGCAGAATATCCTTAAGTGTATTTATATTTCAAATTTTGATTTTTATAAGACATTAGAAGGCTTTATTAAAGAAAACATGTCTCTAATTGCTAATGGAAGACAAAAAAAATGTTCTTAATGTTTTTAATATTTCAATACAATGTAATAATTCAGAACTAACATTTTTTTCCTCACATTTCTAGGCCAGAACTTCTGGAACAGCTGCAGGAAGCAAGAGCTGACAAGAAGAGGCTTCGCAAAACCCTGAGGGATTTTGAAGACACATTTTTTCAGGAAAATGGAAGGTTGCTATCTCATTGGAACTTGTTAGTGGCGATACTAAATCAATCAAATGTTCAATTCTTCCCAAAAGGGCCCTTGTTTTCCTCTTGCTTGGATCAAACATCCAAGATTCTCAGATCAATTTGAAGTGTAAGACCATCACCTTGGCAGCCTCATAATAAATTTGGGAGGCATCCTCTCTCCCCCCCACTCTCTCTCTCTCTCTCTCTCTCTCTCTCTCTCTCTGTCTCTCTCTCTCTCTCTCTCTCTCTCTCTCCATCCCTCCCTCTCCCTCTCTCCCTCCTCTCTCTCTCTTTCTCTCTCTCTCCCTCTCTGTCTCTCTCTCTCTCTCTCCATCCCTCCCTCTCCCTCTCCCTCTCTCCCTCCTCTCTCTCTCTTTCTCTCTCTCTCCCTCTCTCCCTCCTCTCTCTCTTTCTCTCTCTTTCTCTCTCTCTCCCTCTCTCCCTCCTCTCTCTCTTTCTCCCTCTCTCCCTCCCTCTCTCTCTCCCTCCTCCCCTCTCTCTCACTCTCTCTCTCTACACCCCTCCCTCTATCTCTCACCCCCTCTCTCTCGCTCCCCTACCTCTCTCTCTCTCTCTCCCTCCCTCTCTCCCCTCCCCCCCTCTCTCCCTCTCCCCACTCTCCCTCCACTCCCCCTCTCTCCCACACCCCTCCCCCTCCCTCCCTCTCTCCCCTCCCCCTCTTTCCCAACCCCCTCCCCCCTCCCCTCTCTCCCACCCCACTCCCTCCCCCTCCCTCTCTCTCTCTCTCTCTCTCTCTCTCTCCCCCTCCCTATCTCTCTCCCCCTCTCTCTCTCTCCCCCTCCCTCTCTCTCTCCCCCTTCCCCCTCCCTCTGTCTCTCCCCCTCCCCCTCCCTCTCCCTCTCCCTCCCTCCCCCCTCCCTCTCCCTCTCCCTCCCTCCCCCCTCCCTCTCTCTCTCCCTCCCCCCTCCCTCTCTCTCCCTCCCCCCTCCCTCTCTCTCCCACCCCACTCCCTCCCCCTCCCTCTCTCTCTCTCTCTCTCTCTCTCTCCCCCTCCCTATCTCTCTCCCCCTCTCTCCCTCCCCCCTCCCTCTCTCTCCCACCCCACTCCCTCCCTCCCCCTCCCTCTCTCTCTCCCTCCCCCACCCTCTCCCACTCTTCCTCTCCCCCCTCCCTCTCTCTCCCTCCCCCCTCCCCCCTCTCTCTCTCCCCCTCCCCCTCTCTCTCTCTCCCCCTCCCCCTCTCTCTCTCTCTCCCCCTCCCTCTCTCTCCCCCTCCCCCTCTCTCTCTCTCCCCCTCCCTCTCTCTCCCCCTCCCCCTCTCTCTCTCTCTCCCCCTCCCCCCTCTCTCTCTCTCCCCCTCCCCCTCTCTCTCTCTCTCCCTCCCCCTCTCTCTCTCTCTCTCTCTCTCCCTCCCTCTCTCCCTCTCCCTCCCGCTCTCCCTCTCTCCCTCCCTCTCTCTCTCTCTCTCTCTCCCTCCCTCTCTCCCTCCCCCTCTCTCTCTCTCTCTCCCTCTCTCTCTCTCTCCCTCCCCCTCTCTCTCTCTCCCTCCCCCCTCCCTCTCTCTCCCTCCCTCTTCCTCTCTCTCTCTCCCTCCCCCTTCCTCTCTCTCTCTCTCTCCCTCCCTGCCCCCTCCCTCTCTCTCTCTCCCTTACCCCTCCCTCTCTCTCTCTCTCTCTCCGCCCTCTCTCTCTCCGCCCTCTCTCTCTCCGCCCTCTCTCTCTCCGCCCTCTCTCTCTCCGCCCTCTCTCTCTCCGCCCTCTCTCTCTCCGCCCTCTCTCTCTCCGCCCTCTCCCTCTCCGCCCTCTCCCTCTCCGCCCTCTCCCTCTCCGCCCTCTCCCTCTCCGCCCTCTCCCTCTCCGCCCTCTCCCTCTCCGCCCTCTCCCTCTCCGCCCTCTCCCTCTCCGCCCTCTCCCTCTCCCTCTCCGCCCTCTCCCTCTCCGCCCTCTCCCTCTCCGCCCTCTCCCTCTCCGCCCTCTCCCTCTCCGCCCTCTCCCTCTCCGCCCTCTCTCCCTCTCCGCCCTCTCTCTCCCTCTCCGCCCTCTCTCTCTCTCTCCGCCCTCCAACTCTCCGCCCTCCAACTCTCCGCCCTCCCACTCTCCGCCCTCCCCCTCTCCGCCCTCTCCCTCTCCGCCCTCTCCCTCTCCGCCCTCTCCCTCTCCGCCCTCTCCCTCTCCGCCCTCTCTCCCTCTCCGCCCTCTCTCCCTCTCCGCCCTCTCTCCCTCTCCGCCCTCTCTCCCTCTCCGCCCTCCCACTCCCCGCCCTCCCACTCCCCGCCCTCCCACTCCCCGCCCTCCCACTCCCCGCCCTCCCACTCCCCGCCCTCCCACTCCCCGCCCTCCCACTCCCCGCCCTCCCACTCCCCGCCCTCCCACTCCCCGCCCTCCCACTCTCCGCCCTCCCACTCTCCGCCCTCTCTCTCTCCGCCCTCTCTCTCTCCGCCCTCTCTCTCTCCGCCCTCTCTCACTCTCCGCCCTCCCACTCTCCGCCCTCCCAGCCTCACTCTCTCTCCTCTCCCTCTTTCCCACCCTCCTGCCCCTCCCTCTCTCTCTCTCTCTGCCCCTCCCTCTCTCTCTCTCTCTGCCCCTCCCTCTCTCTCTCTCTCTCTCCCCGCCCCTCCCTCTCCCCTCTCCATTTCTCCCTCCCCCTCCCTCTCTCTCCCTCCCCCTCCCACTCCCACCCCACTCCCCTTCCCTCTCTCCCACCCCACTCCCTTTCCCTCTCTCTCTCCCTCCCCCTCACTCTCCTGATCTTCCTCCCTCCCACCCCCCACTCTCTCTCCCTCCCTCTCCCACCTTCTCCCTCTCCCTCCCTCCTGTCCTCTCTCTCTCTTTTTCTTCCCCCCTCCCCACCTCTCTCTCGCTCTCCCTCCTGCTCTCTCTCATTCTCCCTCTCTTCCCCCCCTCCCTCTCCCCTGCCCCCTCTCTTCCCCCCCTCCCACTCTTCCCTCCCTCCCTCTCCCCCCCTCCGTCTCTCCCCCCCTCCCACTCTTCCCTCCCTCCCTCTCCCCCCCTCCGTTTCTCCCACCCCTCCGTCTCTCTCGCTTCCCTCTGTCTCTCTCCCACCCCCTCCCACTCTCCCCCCTTCCCACTCTCCCCCCTCCCACTCTCCCCCCTCCCACTCTCCCCCCTCCCACTCTCCCCCCTCCCACTCTCCCCCCTCCCACTCTCCCCCCTCCCACTCTCCCCCCTCCCACTCTCCCCCCTCCCACTCTCCCCCCCCCCCCCACTCTCCCCCCCTCCCACTCTCCCCCCCTCCCACTCTCCCCCCTTCCCACTCTCCCCCCTTCCCACTCTCCCCCCTTCCCACTCTCCCCCCTTCCCACTCTCCCCCCTTCCCACTCTCCCCCCTTCCCACTCTCCCCCCTTCCCACTCTCCCCCCTTCCCACTCTCCCCCCTCCCACTCTCCCCCCCTCCCACTCTCCCCCCCCTCCCACTCTCCCCCCTCCCACTCTCCCCCCCTCCCACTCTCCCCTCCCCCCCCACTCTCCCCCCCCCCCCCACTCTCCCCCCCCCTCCCACTCTCCCCCCTCCCACTCTCCCCCCTCCCACTCTCCCCCCTCCCACTCTCCCCCCTCCCACTCTCCCCCCTCCCACTCTCCCCCCCTCCCACTCTCCCCCCCTCCCACTCTCCCCCCCTCCCACTCTCCCCCCTCCCACTCTCTCTCCCCCCTCCCACTCTCTCTCCCCCCTCCCACTCTCCCCCCCTCCCACTCTCCCCCCCTCCCACTCTCCCCCCCTCCCACTCTCCCCCCCTCCCACTCTCCCAATCTCCCCCCTCCCACTTTCCGCCCCTCCCTCCCGCTCTTCCCTCCCTCCCTCTCTTCCCTCCCTCCCGCTCCTCCCTCCCTGCCTCCCTCCCTCCCTCTCGCTCTTTCCTCCCTCCCTCCCTCTCGCTCTTTCCTCCCTCCCTCCCTCTCGCTCTTCCCTCCCTCCCTCTCGCTCTTCCCTCCCTCTCGCTCTTCCCTCCCTCTCGCTCTTCCCTCCCTCTCGCTCTTCCCTCCCTCTCGCTCTTCCCTCCCTCTCGCTCTTCCCTCCCTCCCTCCCTCTCGCTCTTCCCTCCCTCTCGCTCTTCCCTCCCTCCCTCCCTCCCTCCCTCTCGCTCTTCCCTCCCTCCCTCCCTCTCGCTCTTCCCTCCCTCCCTCCCTCTCGCTCTTCCCTCCCTCTCGCTCTTCCCTCCCTCCCTCCCTCTCGCTCTTCCCTCCCTCTCGCTCTTCCCTCCCTCCCTCCCTCTCGCTCTTCCCTCCCTCCCTCTCGCTCTTCCCTCCCTCCCTCTCGCTCTTCCCTCCCTCCCTCCCTCTCGCTCTTCCCTCCCTCCCTCCCTCTCGCTCTTCCCTCCCTCCCTCGCTCTCGCTCTTCCCTCTCTCCCTCCCTCCCTGTCGCTCTTCCCTCCCTCCCTCCCTCTCGCTCTTCCCTCCCTCCCTCCCTCTCGCTCCTCCCTCCCTCTCGCTCCTCCCTCCCTCTCGCTCCTCCCTCCCTCTCGCTCCTCCCTCCCTCTCGCTCCTCCCTCGCTCTCGCTCCTCCCTCCCTCTCGCTCTTCCCTCCTTCCCTCCCTCTCGCTCTTCCCTCCTTCCCTCCCTCCCGCTCTTCCCTCCTTCCCTCCCTCCCGCTCTTCCCTCCCTCCCTCCCTCCCGCTCTTCACTACCTCCCTCCCTCCCTCTCGCTCTTCCCTCCCTCCCTCCCTCCCTCCCACCCTCCCAATCTTCCCTCCCTCTCGCTCTTCCCTCCCTCCCTCTCGCTCTTCCCTCCCTCCCTCTCGCTCTTCCCTCCCTCCCTCTCGCTCTTCCCTCCCTCCCTCTCGCTCTTCCCTCCCTCCCTCTCGCTCTTCCCTCCCTCCCTCTCGCTCTTCCCTCCCTCCCTCGCTCTCGCTCTTCCCTCCCTCCCTCTCGCTCTTCCCTCCCTCCCTCTCGCTCTTCCCTCCCTCCCTCCCTCTCGCTCTTCCCTCCCTCCCTCCCTCTCGCTCTTCCCTCCCTCCCTCCCTCTCGCTCTTCCCTCCCTCCCTCCCTCTCGCTCTTCCCTCCCTCCCTCCCTCTCGCTCTTCCCTCCCTCCCTCCCTCTCGCTCTAACCCTCCCTCCCTCCCTCTCGCTCTACCCTCCCTCCCTCCCGCTCTTCCCTCCCTCTCGCTCTTCCCTCCCTCCCTCCCTCTCGCTCTTCCCTCCCTCCCTCCCTCTCGCTCTTCCCTCCCTCTCGCTCTTCCCTCCCTCTCGCTCTTCCCTCCCTCTCGCTCTTCCCTCCCTCTCGCTCTTCCCTCCCTCTCGCTCTTCCCTCCCTCTCGCTCTTCCCTCCCTCTCGCTCTTCCCTCGCTCTTCCCTCGCTGTTCCCTCCTTCCCTCCTTCTCGCTCTTCCCTCCTTCCCTCCTTCTCGCTCTTCCCTCCCTCCCTCCCTCTCGCTCTTCCCTCCCTCCCTCGCTCTCGCTCTTCCCTCCCTCCCTCCCTCTCGCTCTTCCCTCCCTCCCTCCCTCTCGCTCTTCCCTCCCTCCCTCCCTCTCGCTCTTCCCTCCCTCTCGCTCTTCCCTCCCTCTCGCTCTTCCCTCCCTCTCGCTCTTCCCTCCCTCTCGCTCTTCCCTCCCTCTCGCTCTTCCCTCCCTCTCGCTCTTCCCTCCCTCTCGCTCTTCCCTCCCTCTCGCTCTTCTCTCCCTCTCGCTCTTCTCTCCCTCTCGCTCTTCCCTCCCTCTCGCTCTTCCCTCCCTCTCGCTCTTCCCTCCCTCCCTCCCTCTCGCTCTTCCCTCCCTCTCGCTCTTCCCTCCCTCCCTCCCTCTCGCTCTTCCCTCCCTCCCTCTCGCTCTTCCCTCCCTCCCTCCCTCTCGCTCTTCCCTCCCTCCCTCCCTCTCGCTCTTCCCTCCCTCCCTCCCTCTCGCTCTTCCCTCCCTCCCTCCCTCTCGCTCTTCCCTCCCTCCCTCCCTCTCGCTCTTCCCTCCCTCCCTCCCTCTCGCTCTTCCCTCCCTCCCTCCCTCTCGCTCTTCCCTCCCTCCCTCCCTCTCGCTCTTCCCTCCCTCCCTCCCGCTCTTCCCTCCCTCCCTCTCGCTCTTCCCTCCCTCCCTCGCTCTCGCTCTTCCCTCCCTCCCTCGCTCTCGCTCTTCCCTCCCTCCCTCGCTCTCGCTCTTCCCTCCCTCCCTCGCTCTCGCTCTTCCCTCCCTCCCTCGCTCTCGCTCTTCCCTCCCTCCCTCGCTCTCGCTCTTCCTTCCCTCCCTCGCTCTCGCTCTTCCCTCCCTCCCTCGCTCTCGCTCTTCCCTCCCTCGCTCTCGCTCTTCCCTCCCTCCCTCCCTCCCTCTCGCTCTTCCCTCCCTCCCTCCCTCCCTCTCGCTCTTCCCTCCCTCCCTCCCTCCCTCTCGCTCTTCCCTCCCTCCCTCTCGCTCTTCCCTCCCTCCCTCCCTCCCTCTCGCTCTTCCCTCCCTCCCTCCCTCCCTCTCGCTCTTCCCTCCCTCCCTCCCTCCCTCTCGCTCTTCCCTCCCTCCCTCCCTCCCTCTCGCTCTTCCCTCCCTCCCTCGCTCTCGCTCTTCCCTCCCTCCCTCGCTCTCGCTCTTCCCTCCCTCCCTCTCGCTCTTCCCTCCCTCTCTCCCTCTCTCTCTGTCCCTCCCTCCCTCCATCTCGCTCTTTCCCTCCCTCCCTCCATCTCGCTCTGTCCCTCCCTCCCTCCCTCTCTCACTATCCCTCCCTCCCTCCCTCCCTCCCTCTCGCTCTTCCCTCCCTCTCGCTCTTCCCTCCCTCTCGCTCTTCCCTCCCTCCCTCCCTCTCGCTCTTCCCTCCCTCTCGCTCGTCCCTCCCTCTCGCTCTTCCCTCCCTCCCTCCCTCTCGCTCTTCCCTCCCTCTCGCTCTTCCCTCCCTCCCTCCCTCTCGCTCTTCCCTCCCTCCCTCCCTCTCGCTCTTCCCTCCCTCCCTCCCTCTCGCTCTTCCCTCCCTCCCTCCCTCTCGCTCTTCCCTCCCTCCCTCCCTCTCGCTCTTCCCTCCCTCCCTCCCTCTCGCTCTTCCCTCCCTCCCTCCCTCTCGCTCTTCCCTCCCTCCCTCCCTCTCGCTCTTCCCTCCCTCCCTCCCTCCCTCTCGCTCTTCCCTCCCTCCCTCCCTCCCTCTCGCTCTTCCCTCCCTCCCTCCCTCCCTCTCGCTCTTCCCTCCCTCCCTCCCTCTCGCTCTTCCCTCCCTCCCTCCCTCTCGCTCTTCCCTCCCTCCCTCCCTCTCGCTCTTCCCTCCCTCCCTCCCTCTCGTTCTTCCCTCCCTCTCGCTCTTCCCTCCCTCTCGCTCTTCCCTCCCTCTCGCTCTTCCCTCCCTCTCGCTCTTCCCTCCCTCTCGCTCTTCCCTCCCTCTCGCTCTTCCCTCCCTCTCGCTCTTCCCTCCCTCTCGCTCTTCCCTCCCTCCCTCCCTCTCGCTCTTCCCTCCCTCCCTCTCGCTCTTCCCTCCCTCCCTCCCTCTCGCTCTTCCCTCCCTCCCTCCCTCTCGCTCTTCCCTCCCTCCCTCCCTCTCGCTCTTCCCTCCCTCCCTCCCTCTCGCTCTTCCCTCCCTCCCTCCCTCTCGCTCTTCCCTCCCTCCCTCCCTCTCGCTCTTCCCTCCCTCCCTCCCTCTCGCTCTTCCCTCCCTCCCTCCCTCTCGCTCTTCCCTCCCTCCCTCCCTCTCGCTCTTCCCTCCCTCCCTCCCTCTCGCTCTTCCCTCCCTCCCTCCCTCTCGCTCTTCCCTCCCTCCCTCTCGCTCTTCCCTCCCTCCCTCCCTCTCGCTCTTCCCTCCCTCCCTCCCTCTCGCTCTTCCCTCCCTCCCTCCCTCTCGCTCTTCCCTCCCTCCCTCCCTCTCGCTCTTCCCTCCCTCCCTCCCTCTCGCTCTTCCCTCCCTCCCTCCCTCTCGCTCTTCCCTCCCTCCCTCCCTCTCGCTCTTCCCTCCCTCCCTCCCTCTCGCTCTTCCCTCCCTCCCTCCCTCTCGCTCTTCCCTCCCTCCCTCCCTCTCGCTCTTCCCTCCCTCCCTCCCTCTCGCTCTTCCCTCCCTCCCTCCCTCTCGCTCTTCCCTCCCTCCCTCCCTCTCGCTCTTCCCTCCCTCCCTCCCTCTCGCTCTTCCCTCCCTCCCTCCCCTCCCTCCCTCTCGCTCTTCCCTCCCTCCCTCCCCTCCCTCCCTCTCGCTCTTCCCTCCCTCCCTCCCCTCCCTCCCTCTCGCTCTTCCCTCCCTCCCTCCCTCTTGCTCTTCCCTCCCTCCCTCCCTCTCGCTCTTCCCTCCCTCCCTCCCTCCCTCTCGCTCTTCCCTCCTTCTCTCCCTCCCTCTCGCCCTTCTCTCCCTCCCTCTCGCCCTTCTCTCCCTCCCTCTCGCTCTTCCCTCCCTCCCTCCCTCCCGCTCTTCCCTCCCTCTCCTCCCTCCCTTCTCTCCCTCCCTCTCGCTCTTCCCTCCCTCTCGCTCTTCCCTCCCTCTCGCTCTTCCCTCCCTCTCGCTCTTCCCTCCCTCCCTCTCGCTCTTCCCTCCCTCCCTCTCGCTCTTCCCTCCCTCCCTCCCGCTCTTCCCTCTCCCTCCCTCCCGCTCTTCCCTCTCCCTCCCTCCCGCTCTTCCCTCTCCCTCCCTCCCGCTCTTCCCTCTCCCTCCCTCCCGCTCTTCCCTCTCCCTCCCTCTCGCTCTTCCCCCATCCCTCCCTCCCCCTCTCTCCTTCGCTCGCTCCCCCCTCCCTCTCCCCACCACTCCCTCCCTCTCTGCCCCCTCCCTCCCTCTCACTCCTCCCTCTCCCCTTGGCCCCCCCCCCCCCCCCCCCAGTCAGTGCAGCACTCCCTCTGTACCGCACTCGGGCATTAGGCTAGATTTTGTTCTAAGTTCCTGGAGTTGGTCTCGAACCCACAACCTTCTGATTCTTGAGGTGCAAGTGCTACGGACTGAGGCCACAGCTGACACATTGGTCAGGAGTGTAACTGAAAAGTGCCCTTTACACCACCTTCAAATGAATCCCAGGCCTTGCCAGTGACTGTGAAACCCAACCACCCTGAGAAATGTTTGCGTGGTAGAGGGATCAGTTTCCCGCTGCTCTGGAATCTTCCTCATTGGTCAGCATAATGAGGGAGAACCCAGCCTGTTATCGGACCAGGACAGTTCCAGGCTTAAGGCACCACAATGAATAATTGCTACAGGGATCTGGTTTCTGACAGCTGAGTGCAGTTTTAAACATTAGACAAGTAAAAACAGGTTTCCGCACGGTTAGTTGCTTCTCTGGTCTCTCAATGCTTTCGGGAGATTGCTCCTACACTTTCCCCATTTCCTTCTCCCATCGTTGGCATCTGTGTCTTCTGCTGTCTGGGTTCTCTGATCCGGAATTCCCTCTCTAAACCTCTTTGGCTGTCTCTTTAAAACCAACCTCTTGGACTGAGCTTTGAGTCACCCCTCCTAGTATCTCCTTTTGTGTCGATTTTTCTTCTTTTTCGTTACCTGATTACCTCCTGTGAAGTGCTTTGGGATGTTGTCATGCATTAAGGGTGCTATATAATTGCAATTTAGCATTTTGCTGGTGCCAGAGGGTGACTAGACCTTGTGTCAACCGATGACGTGTGCTGTGCTGGGACAATTTCTTCAGTTCTGTCTGTACTGCCAGCAGCTGCCTCCACCCTCCCTCCCTCCCCCCACCCCTTTGGAGTCAAACTCATGAGATATTTGCCCAAGTTGGAACCATAGAAAGTTTACGCCACAGAAAGAGGCCACTTGGCCCATCCTGCCTGCATTAGCCGAGAGACGAGGCACCCAGCCTAACCCTTAGAATCGCTTCCGGGGAAAAGGAAGACTTGCCTTTGCCACCCAGCCGATGTAGTCACTGTTGTGATGTAAGAGCCATGGAAGCCGATTTGTGCACAGCAAGATCCCACAATCAGCAGCAATATGATAACGACCGGACAAACCCGCTGAAGTATTCTAAGTTACCCACAACGAAACAATTAACATTACAGTTTCTTAGAAAGTTGTGGGCTGTGGCGGTTGGGGGGTGGGGTGAGGGGGGAGGGGGGCCACCCACATAGGACATGAATCCCTGTAGAGGGAGTTTAGCAATTGGAAAAGTGTGGGGACGTCTGTATTAGGTTGTTTATCAGGGTACTATCCGTGGCTCAGTTGGTAGGACCTTCACCTCTGGTTCAGAAGGCTGAAGCCCCAATCCGGAGCAATCAGCTGCAGCGCAGCGCTGAGGGAGTGCAGCGCTGCTAGTGTCGTCATCTTTCAGCCGATACATTAAACTGAGCCCCGGTCTGCCCATGGGCAGATGTAGAAGATCCCGTGGCTGTATTTCTAAGAAGAGCAGGGAAATTTTTCCTGACGTCCTTGCTAATATTTGTCCCTCAGCCAACATCACCTGACACAGATCATTCATTGCATTGCTGTCGGTGGGACCTTGTCCTCTGCAAATTGCCTTCAAATTGGCTTGTGTTTTTCAAATTGACAATATGCACTTCAAAAAATACTTCATTGGCTGTAAAGCACTTTGGGTCTAACAGCGATGGGAAAGGTGCTGTGTAAAGGCAAACCTTTTCCACCTTCAGTGATCAGGGTAGCCAATCCAGAGTCGTTATTAGGAGTAAGAATATCAGAATTTTAGAATACAGAGCTCCGTTCCTGTTGTGATTCAAACGGCTTTTATTTTGCCTAGAAATGTTCAGAAGGAAGATCGTGTGCCCATGGCTGAGGAGTACAGTGAATATAAACACGTAAAGGCAAAGCTGAGGCTCCTGGAAGTGCTCATAAGCAAACAAGATCCATCGAAGATCATATGAGCGTGGAAAGATTCAGCGATGTTGATTTTCATTGCCTGTTTTATGTAGCCGATGGTCCCCACAGCAGCTGATGAGAGGAAATGCTGTCCTGGTCTCTCGCCGCCTGCCACAGTGAAAGCCGAAATGCAGCTTGATTTTACTGTCCTCGCCACAGCACGATTGCCTCTCGGGGAACGACATTCGGTGCCAGCAGTGCTGCGAGACATCGACCAAGAAGAACTGCCACACGGGCATCAACTGTGCTTTTTTGAGGAGGCTTTAATGTGATGGGTCGGTTCCTCCATTTCAGCCCCGTTCTTATCCAAAAATCTGAGTTTCCTGGGGCAAGAGGGACTCCAGAGAAGCCCCAGTTAATTGATTGCGCTTTGCAGCCAAACCTGCATTGGGGAGTTGCCTCAGCTGATCCGGGGTTGAATTGTGACCGTCGGCTGATCACATCAGCGTACGCTTTGAGGCTGTCTGGTCAGCAGAGTAGCCCATACAAGGGCTGGGACTGTGCATGACATGAGGGAAGAATGATCTGGAGATCCACAGGCTGGCTCTTTGAGTGCTCCGTGTTCTGCAAAGCTTGGAACGAATGACACACTCTCCCTTTGACGGCAGGGACTAAAAAGGGCCCTCGATAATTGTTAACGAAACAAAATCACTGGCAGCATTTTTTTCCAAAACTCAATTTAAAGGGGGAAATTCGATCTTTTTGTTCTGTAGGATGTTTCTGCAATACTTTCCAAATAGAGAATCAATTCAATGACTAGCACGTTGAACGATGATTTATGTGCACATCCGGTTTTTAAGGAAGAGCGTTGGTGTCCTCTACTCTTTTAGATGCTGACCTTTTATGTTTTGTAGAAACGCAGAGTGGGAAGTCAGACTGGGGAAGGGGAATTGCATAGTCCAGTCCATGCTTTTTTTTATAATATATAGAACTACAACCTGTTTCGTGAATTAGTGTCATTTTCGGTGAATTTGATAAGGATTGAATGGAGTGTGAAACATGTAACTGGCATCTTTTATTTGCAGCGTATCAATGCAGCTTGAATAATTACGAGACGCAATAGCTTTAAAATCCCTTTACCTGGACAACATAATATAATTAGGTGTGGAAATTGGAAGCAGCTTTAAGGAAAGTTTGCTGTGAGAATCTTTTTATCAGTGAATGCTGTGGCAGTATATTATTGGCAATGTGAAATTGTTTTAGTGTTCAGAATGTTAACACTCCCATGGCATGCTTTTCTATTGAGGTTTAGTGGTGAGCAACATGTGTTTTTGAGACAGCAGAACTTGTCCTGCTAATAGCTTTTTGGCAAGAGCCTGTGAAAGTCCGATTTTAAAATACTTGGGTGTCATGCATCACAGGGACTTTGACCAGTGGGTAAACTTCATTACCAAGGGGTTAGGACCTTGCTTCCTTCCCATATGATATGACCTTGTCATTCAGTACCTCGCCGTACACTTACAAAATCTGTATATATACCAATGACCAAGGCTTTGCAAACTACGCTGCAGGCACTGGTTTGGGTGAGAAATGCTTTCTTTAGGGTCACTAGTAAGGAAGCTCACATTGTCTGCAGAATACATTCAAATGCTTGTACTTCTGTTTTGAACCATGTACAGGGATTCATATCTCACACCTCCAGTCATTCTGGGGGGTTTTTTTTACGACATTTACAGGAGTTTCATGTTGAAAACACAGTCCTGTCAGCTAGTCCCGTCGTGAGTCTGGTTTAGCTTTATAACAGCTGTTAAGTAACCCCTTGGGCTGCTGAAGAGTTGTTAAGAGAATTTCAGGTGTCCACAGTCTGCCGTGTCCAAAAGGCTAGCTCTGGAAAACTAGGTTAAGCCAAACACTATTTAGTAGATTTGCCAAAATACTGACCCCTTCGCACAACAGGAGCATGTGTTGGGAATACCCAAGTTCCCAAGATGCAGCCTTGAGTCCTTAGTACTAAAAACTATCGGATATATTTTACATTATGTGGGACTCCAGCCCATGAAACATTGACATTTAAGTGACCAGCTGACATATGTACATGTGGGAACTCCTTGGGAGATTTTCCTGCATTAATTGTGCTATGTAACTACACATCATTGGTAACACACTTCCCCTCATATAGCATGACATGTTTACCAAGATAGTTTCCATTATAAATGTTTGCTTAGCAGTTTTAACAGAAATATAGAAATGAGGACATTTGATTCTCTGGAAACAGGCACTGAGCTATATTGCCAATCCTGGTCCAATTATCCTCCCCCTCCCTCCCCATTTGGCCATAGCCCCCTGAGATTGGTCACCATTAAATACTTAGAGGGTATTTCAGTTTATAAACCCCAGACGCAGCACCCTTGGAGAGTTCTCTGTGGTATGGCCAGCTATGGAAATCATAGCTTTTTGTGGCTGGCTGACACTGCATATCCAGCAGTGCACAAAAGCCTGGATTCAGTGGAACTAGTATTGACTTTGAAAGGTGTTTTATCAGTGAAGGATTGTGAAAGCTGTGATTTCAATCCTGCAGTTCATTTAACATCAGATCACCCTGTCTGGTATTCAGGACCAAGCTATCGTGCACACCTCAAGCCTGTAACTTGTGCAAAATCTTTGATGCATCTGTCTGAAATTCCTCTCCCCCAGTAGTTTGGCAGTCTGACTTACATAGATGGGTTAATACTTTAGCTGAAATAGTAGGGAGAGAGAAATTTCAGAATGATATGAAGTGTTTCCATAAGGTGTAATTTTCAGGCCTTGATACTGGGTGCGATAATAAGGGTACAGATCTCCCCTTTATTTTCACCAACTGGGGAGATCATATAGTTTTTCAAAACATAATGAGTACATAAACAATTTACAATTCCCTTCCAGGCTTCAAGTAACAGGTAATAAAAATGAATTTTATTGCATTCTAAAAAATCTAATTTGACAAATCCATTCCAAGGCTTAAAAAATAACCCTTATCAGAGGCATTCTGAGAAGTCTGGACTGACGATTTGCAACAGCTTTTCATTCCGGACCACCCCACTGATCAAGAAAGCCAGAAATCCTACCGGTCAAATGCTGGGGGATTGATCTCTCCATGTTGGAGCGTTGAAATAAATGATGTTGAATTAATGTGCACCTGATCGCTCTCATTATCATCTTCAGTGAGACTTGATTTAAAAAGATCCTCTTCCACTCACTCCACAGAACTCCCGTTATACAAAGCTAGGCCAAAGATTGCCACGGTCCGATAAGACGGTGGGCACTGCAGTTTTGCATAAGGCGTTGCAAATGCCCCAGCCGGCATGGCCTCGAGTAAAAGGCAGGCAGACGCTGTTCAGCAGTGAGCAGTCGAGCTAAACCGTTCGCTGCTGCCGCCTCATCGATAGAAAAACCAGGGCAACCACATGCCTGCGCCGGAGCTGCCGATTGTGGATTTGAGATGGAGAGGGCGGGTGGTGAGGGCGAAGGACACTGGTGCCTGACACCACACCCCCCGCCCTCCATGTAGGGTAGACACACTGTCGCATGTCAACAGCTGAACCTGAGTGAAGGGCATAGGGGCTGGCTGGCTTAGTGGGGCCCTATCAAGCTCGAAATTGCAAGCACAAACTAAAGATGTGAGGGTGCTGTACAAAGAGGGCATCTAAACAAAGGGGGCATCATGACCAGACCCACTGAAGGCCCATTGTTCTATAAGAGGTCCTCCCAGCTTTCCGCACTTAGAGACAGTTACATGGAGTTATTTTTTTTTAAGATTTTGCATGTTTTAGTATGTATGATTTCCAAGAATGTCACAGCAAAAAGGCACATTTTGCAGCTGTTCTCTAAAGGGTGATGGAAATCTTCCATTCTGCCTCCAAACGCAGCAGATGCTGGCTCAATTGAAATGTTCCAAAACTGAGTGTGATAGATTTTTCTACGGGTTTCAAGGAATATGGAGGAAAGGCAGTGGAGTTAAGCCGACCTGTACTTCAGTAGAATGATAGAACAGGCTGGAGGGGCTGAATGGCCTGCCTCATCTCAGTGTGTCTAACACCTATAAAGATACTAACTCCTTCAGTTTCCAATATCTACAAATTTAAAAATCTTCCTTTTGACTGGACCTCCTGTTGACCTTTCCCGATATCAATACCTGTCTCCACATTTATAATGGCAACTAGCAACATAAACTTTTCATGGTAATTATACCCTCCCTGCACAGCTGTAGTAGTTGCAGTGTGACGTGTTTACACATAATTTAAACTGTTTAACTCATAATAGCAGTTTTTATGGAGATATATATATAAATAAATGTTGGGACCGAATGAGTGGCTTTAAAATGGGGACAGACTTACACCCACACCTTGGTCCAGTTATTCCCTGGTCCACTAACTCCACTCATCTTTAGGATGCACTGGTATTGACATAATGCGTGTATCCCTCTCCACCATCCCCTCAACCACCTGCGTAACATTCCTCAGCTACTGCAGCGACTGCTGGATCCTGCAAGAGATACCAGTCAACGTTAACTTTACCCAAACGCAAATGCTGCAGAACTGTTAATGGGAGGAAGGGAAAGGAATATCAGGACTCCTGGTACCCGAACACATCCTTGCGACAGGACTGTTTTAACACACGCAAGTGAACGTAATATAGTGGTGCTAGCTGGCATTGAAGGGAAACAGCTCAATCAAAATAGAATTGTTCGCTTCCTTGTTCCGTGACCCCTTTTGGTGTCGCGAGCTGCTTTCTGTTGACAGCCGCCGCTTGCTTCTCTTGGTCCCAGCTGGGCAGTAGATGACTGAAGCCCCTCTGCTCACAGCGAGTTTGTGTGCGTGCATGTGTGCCTTGGTGTGTACCCTACGCCTCACAGCAGGACAGGAGTCCAGACACTACTTTTGCACAATGCTCTGGGCCCTGTGCTCTTGGTATTGGATCAATGTTTACAGGAAGAAAACAAATGTCAAAAACAAAGAAAAGCAGACAGTGCTGGTGTTCGCATTTAGCTTTTGAATGTGGGCACTAAGAAAGGAGAAATATGGATGTGTACATTTTTGTACATGAACGTGATTGTATTTTGTATAACAGAAAATATATTTTTGCTGTACGTACTTGCATCATTTTATTTGTCTGATTTACCAAGAACAGATCGTTAAAAGAAACTAAATAAGGGCCAACTGGCTTGTGGATCATATAAAAAGTGTTCCCCATCTCCTGTGTCACCTAAGAATTCAAAGATGATCTTTCGATGTCTGCATCAATGGAAATTTTTTTTTTTGCCTAGTATTGTACAAGCTTCCCACGACCCCTCGCAGGAGAGAGCCCAATTACAATGTGGGTGCCATTGGTTATGAGATAGATATGTGACAAAAAGGAACCTGCATTGATACAGTGCCTTCCACAATGTCAATGATCCGAAGCATTTTACAGCTGCCCATGAAGTACAGATACTGTCGTGATGTCAGAAACACAGTGGCCAATTTACACACAATAAGCTCCCAAAAACAGCATCATAATAATGCAGAACATCCCTTTTAGTGATGTTGGTTGAGGACAAATATCTAAACACCCTCTGGCACTGGAGATGCCGCAGGGCCACCTCTGGCAGGAGGCTGTAATTACAGCGTGACATGTTTACATCAACAGTTTCTATTCTAAGTGTATACACAGAAATGCAAGAATAAATGCAGCATGAGCAACTTTAAACTGGGAACTGAGTGATGTCAGATTACTCTGTGATGATTATCCCCATTATCTAACCTACACTCGGTCTTTGACTCCCTGTGTGAAACTCTCCAAATAGCAAGGTATATACGGAGAAATAAGCAACAGGGCTTTTGGCTTTATTGGTTTATTCATCTTTTTAAAAAGTCCTACATCATTTTACAAAAAAAGTGCACAGACAGGATTTAATCTGGAGCTCTGTCTCACTTGTGGAAAATCGAAAGAAATAAGATCTTTCTATTCATTGAAAGAAAAGAATATTCAGGATCACAGTTCTGCCCTGCTTGTCTCAGTTTACGAGGGGGGTTTGTACAAGCATGTTACAATACTTTACAAAGCATTCAGTAAGACAGTAACTAGACGCAGCAGACACCACCTCACTGTTTTGATTTATGTGGGCAGTCGCTGGCAAGGCCAGCTTGTGTCCCTCATCGCTAACTGCCCTTTGTTCACCTACAAACGGACCAAAGAAGTTCCCCACTTGATCTTATGCAGCTATTAAGTGGTAACCACCAGGTTACATGGATTAATAGGCAGTTTATTGTGATTACGTATAGCTTTCCTCTTTTAAAAAAAAATGCTTCTTTGGGCTCCCTTATGGTTTAGCATTCCACAGCACTTGGTTACTGGCTGAGTTTAAAAAGCAGCTGACTTTAACCCCTTGAGGAACTGGTGCAGCAAATTAAATACGGAAGGGAGTGAAATCAGGTCCTTGGGTCTGGACGCAAATCAGCCGCCCACTTCTGCTCCTCCCAGCCCTCCCAGCCTGTCCGACCTCTCTTCCTGCTGACAGCCGGTTTTGGTGTGGATTGGGAGGAGCCAGCCGGTCACTGTCTCTGATGCACGCCTTGGCCAGGAGCGGCTTTCACAATCTTTACACTTACAAGAAAAGTTGCTCTGGTCCAGGCCTGGGTAGGTCCGAGGCGCATGCGGTATTGGGCCGCATTTAAATGGGCCAAGCCCTCTCGGGAGAAGGGTCATACATAGGATTAAAAAAAAACAGGAGTAGGCCATTCAGCCCCTCGAGCCTGCTCCACCGTTCGATATCATGGCTGATTTGAGCGTGGCCTTAACTCCGCTTTCCTTCCTGCACCCCCATGACCCACGACCTCCTTGTTGATCAAACGCCTGTGTAACTCAACCTCGGAGATTCAGTGGCCCAGCCTCCACTACTCTCTGGGGTAGAGAATTCCAAAGATTGACATCACCAACGAGAACGGTTATTGGAGGGGGCGTCGAGGCCTTGGTGAGAACCAGGGCCTGAACAACAGACAGGCCGCGGCACGCAGCTCGATTACGCGATCGATTATCCCTCCTCCTCTTCCCAGCTCCCCGTTCAAGACAAGTCTTTTTGGCCAACTTGTTGGGGGGGGGGGCAGCCACCAGCGGGCCCTTTAGGGGCTGCCTGTAGGCCAGGTTTTTCTGAGAGCCTCAAAGCTATTCAATCTTGTGGGGGGAGTGGGGGGGGGGGGGGGGGGTGGTGGGGTGCACAGAGAGTGGGAGGCCAAAATGGCTACTGAACTGCTTATTTCCACATGAGAAGGGCCTAACTAATACCCATTTTAGGTGTGGATCCTGGCCATCACCAAAAACAGGAGGTGGCATCCCTCCGGTTTGCAACGAGCGCGTATTTCCTGTCCACTTAGCGCCACAAAAAAAAAAAACAGGCAAGAGAACCATCCAATTTCTCAGCCATTCTTTGGTCATGTCCGTTTCAGAGGTTACAGCAGGGAGCATCACTGAAACCTGGTAGTGTCTGCCAGGCTCAGGTAAGCCAGGCCCCCTCCAACCGATCCTACTTGTTTGCCATGCCAATTAAAACACGTCACATTCCAATTAAACTTAACGCTTTTAAAAAAAAACACGCAGCTGCAGCAATAGCAAAAGCTTGTTTAAAATGTACCCAAAGTTTGGAATTACAGTCAAAGGATAGTCCGTTAGACTATGCTGCAAAATAATCTTTTAAAACGAGACTGCATTTTGTAAAATAATCTCTAATAATAATAATAATAATAATAATAAAGTGCTTATTAAATTGGTATATCTCCTTGCAATGGAATGAAGAGGAGTTCATTTCATACCAAGCTGAAGCCTTCGTGGTGATCGATAGCCTGAGTGAGTTTAGTAATCAGTGTCGCTTTATTCGTATACTTGGGGAGATCCAGCAGGTTGTAACAGGTATGAGCTACCGGCAGGTAGCGCTCCCCTCCAGCAGTGGGCTGAATAGTCATCCGAATACTTGCCATCCCATAAATGGGAATGCGGTCACTACCAGTCAAAAACACTACGGGCGGAAGACAGAAATGAAAAGGTGAGAATCCCATTTCTATTAAAGTTCCTGAAGCAGAGTTGGGCAAAGAACCCCAATTAGTGAACAAATAACTGCAGCACACGTAGATAAATTAAGAGGGGACAGGGTAAGCTCAGTTGGCTAGACGGTCGTGTGTGTGGGTGAGAACAACACCAACAGTGCGGCTTCGATTCCCGTTCCAGCTGGGGTAGAGATGGGGCCTGCCTCTGTGCCCGGCCCCCTCAGAGTGAAAAGCAATGGCAATCCACCACTGCCAAGAACCGCCAAGGAAAAATGGTTCAGAGTGAAGCATTGGCACGCAGTCGATGCCCAAGGGCCTTCCTTCAGACAGCGCACGTGTGGGATGGAATAGGAAGAAGTAAAATTGCAAAGCCTAGCCAGCGGGCCAAGAGTCGAAGTGCAGACTGACACCAAGGTTGAACACTGTCGGACAGAAGGCAAGGTCAACCAAGTGGTCCGGGAATGCCAAAGCTTTGGTTTTAAATTTGGAGGTGGGGGGAGGCAGGTTTTTGAATAGTAACAAAACTGCAGGGGTTTGCAATCTGAAACAAAAGATAGAGAATGATGGGAACTCAGGTCTGACAGCATCGGTGCAGAGGGAGACAGGGGAAAATGTTAACCTTTCAGGTCGTTGATCTTTCATCAAGACTTTCACCTGTTAAGAGTCATTGACCAGGAACGTTCGCCCCACGTTTTTCAATCTCCACAGATGCTGCCCGAGTTTTCACACCATTGTTACCTCGTGGCAATGAGGTTTGCCGGGTAAGGAATCATCTCCCCTAATGGTGCCCACGCTGACAGGAAGTCTGCCCCCAGCCTGAGTGGATGTCACGACACTGAGCTGGCGCCTGCACAATATCTTTGTAAACAGCAACAGTCAGGACACGGAGAGAGGGCCCTTTGACCGACCTTTCCTCAAATAGGCCTCTAGCTCACACTGATGAAATCTAACCTTTTCCAAGCTCCTTCACCTCTCCCCGACCCCATCAAACTTCCCAAAATTAAACAGCTTTCCTTAACAATGGCAGCAAAATAAATTTCATCGTTTAAAATGAAGAATATGCCGAGAATCTGATCACTCGATTAAGGAGGCATGGCCGATAATGGATCTGAAGAGATCGAGGCCCTATTCAGGGTGCGGGTGGGAATCAAGAATGATTAGAATGAAGAAGGAGAATGAGGTTTATCATTCACAAGAGAGATGTGGACTGAAATCCAATATAAATGCACCGACCTGAAGGCATTGGAAGTGGGATGTGATGAGTTGCAGCTACCACCCAGCAGGGGGTTGAAACCACCAGTGACTGAGGCTAGCTGCATCATTGGCAGGACATCTGCTGACGGAACAAGCAGTGGTGGACCGCAACAGCAGGGTGTTTAGGGTAGGGTGAGGTGGAGGGTGGTGCCCCTACACCATGCAAAACCCCCCATCAACCTACTGTACAGCACCTTGTGACATGGTGAGGAAGGACCGCCAGTCAATAAGTCCAACCACAGCAGAATCCTAGATCAGCAGATCGGCTGATGGTTGCAAAGGTGGACAGAAGTTTGCAGCACACGGCCTTGCTCCTCACTGATACAGGCTCGCCGGATCACTGGAACCCAGCAACGCCCTGCAAGGATGATGGGGGGCTCAATAGGCCTGCCGCTCTAAAAGACAACACACACGGGCCCTTCTACAGGTTGCAGAAGTGGAAACGGAATGAAGTCCAGCTCTGAACCCCCATAAGCCAATCCCTAGATCAACAAGCACGAGACGAGGATTCCCTCTGGCACGTTTCACTTTAAAAATGTGCCCTAGAAAGGGGGAGGGGCTTCTCACTGGGAGTACAGGATCACCAGTGGACAACCTGCCGTTGACGCCATGAACAAGTGAGAAAAAAAAACCCCACACGCGATGGATCAATGTTCATGAGCTTTTCCTCAGGGTGCATTTGTTCCCCCTTGTGTGAGTGCAAAGGTCAGGAAAAAGCTGGAGTGTCTTGTTCGACTGGGGCCTACCCTTTTTATCTTGCCCCAGGCAATTTGAAGAGTGGTTGGAGGAGGGGGTGGGGGTGGAGGAAAGGATGAAGCTGCACTGGCGGCTACAGTGAGTGCAAGTGGAACTGAGGTGGGTAGAGGGCTGTTTGCGATCTCCTGCCTCTAATACCTCATGCAGTGCCCCAAGAAGCTGGTGGCGAGATGCCCCTTGGACCACTTGAGCAGGTACAAGCAGCGAGCCAGAGAGGACTGAAAAAGTCCCAAATTTCTTACCTTGGGTCCCAGAGGGGAGGTCTCCTCTCTGCTGTTCTTTCACTAGGAGGCCTGGGTCAAAAGCTATTGACCAGACCTCAAGACCTGCAATGGCCCCCAACTGTAACCATAAAACCAGCCAGCTGCAGAGGAACATCACACTTGATGGTGGGAAGAAAAAAACCCGGTGTCCTGATTTCTCAATAGCCAACACGTGCATTTGCCTGAGAGACTTTTAACAACCGACAAGGTCACATTTACAGAAAAAATAACCAGACTTACACAGAAACAACTTCTTTTTCTCCAAAGGGAACTCATGGAATACTTCCCAAAATATTTTTATGGTAGGATGTGCAGGATGATAATCCCCTTTGTATATCGCACTCTGGCAAAACACAATTCAATAAAACAAAACCTTGCATGAGAAACTTCGCAGTTCAAGGATCAACACAGAGACAGACAAACAAAAGCATGCACAGACGTGTACTCACATATACACACATCTGACATCAAAAAGCAACTTGAATTGGATAACATTTCCTATCATAATGGTGACACACACATTTCAGGAGGAACTGGATTTTAATAGCAGCTATTTTTGTTTTATTCATTCATGGGAGATGAGCTTCGCTGGCTGGGCCAGCATTTATTGCCCATCCCTAGCTGCCTTTGAGAAGCTGGTGGTGAGCTGCCTTCTTGAACCGCTGCAGTCCACGTGGTGTAAGTACGCCCAGAGCGCTGTTACGGAGGGAGTTCCAGGATTTGACCCAGTGACAGTGAAGGTACAACGATATATTTCCAAGTCAGGATGGTGAGTGACTTGGAGGGGAACCTCCAGGTGGTGGTGTTCCCATCTGCCTGCTGCTCTTGTCCTTCTAGGTGAGAGTGGTCGTGGGTTTGGAAGGTGCTGTCTAATTCTGGTGAATTCCTGCAGTACATCTTGTGGATGGTACACACTGCTGCCACTGTGCGTCAGTGGTGGAGGGAGTGAATGTTCGTGGATGTGCTGCCAATTAAGTTATTACAGTTAAATGGACAGGTTTCTTTGTAAAATCAGTTTTAAAGGTGTTGTGTGATGCTGTGTGTGCCTGCATGTCATTGTAATGTAAAGATGCTCAGCAGAGCAAAGGTTAATGTGGGATTGGAGACTAGCACCACCATGGTGTGATGTATAGAGTCACATAATAATAGACTGAGAGAACAGGCTAGAGAGAACACTCTGGAAGCAGCCTGCATGGAGGTAGCAGCATCATGCACGACAGCAGTAACCAGGGATCTGTGCACAGTTAAATATTAACAATAAATGGCTCATGTTTAAATATACAAGTCTCAAGGTCTCATAATCGAGACACAACAGCGATGGTATCATAACACAACATGGTGACCTTTCATTTATAAAACAGACTGCAGGATTTTATCATGTAGATACTGTAGTAGAAGGATCCAGTACATTAAAGGGTTAACCTGGGACTGAGGACAGTACCACCCACCAGTGACATTAAGAAGGCACCTGACCGAGAGCCTAGGTTGGCGGTGTAGCGCTGGATAGCAACGTCCTCTCCATTCCTGAACCCTGTACTGTAAATAGTTCAGTAACGTTAATAAACATTTCTTGGTGACTTCCCCAAACAGGTTAATGGTGTCTAAGCAGTACACACCGGTGGTATCGACAACCCCACTACACTGGACAATTGGAGTGACTCACCTCAGAATGCTGGCACAGATCAGATCACAAAGAAGCTACAATATTTCCCCCTCACTTTGTGACACATGGAATAACTTAGACACCCTAACTCGCATCAAGTCCCGTTCAGGCATCACCTGCCCCCAAATGCCTTCATTTTGAAATTCTCATCTTCATATTCGAATCCCTCCATGGTCTCAACCTCTTATTTCTCTGTAAACCCTCCCACCCCCACACTTCAGCTGTACAAACCTCTGAGACCTCTGTGCCCCTCATCTCTGGTCTCTTGTCCATCCTTTGCCCCAACATGGACAGCCTCCAGCCATCCAAGGCTCTAAGCTCTCAAGTTCCCTCAGTAAAACTCTCTACCTTTCTCTCCTCCTTTAAGATGCTCCTTAAAACCTACCTCACCCATCCGAATGTCTCGTTCATTGACCCAGGAGATTAACACTGTTGTTGAAGCACTGTTGTGACATTTTACCACATTAAAGGCCCTATATAAGTGAAAGCTTTCATTGACTTGATTTGACTGGGCTAGATTTAAAAGGCTTGAGATTTCAACGGAGGAGATCTTTATAAAACTGGAAAAACATCAGAATCAATAATTCAAAAAAATCCACAGAATGCACGAAACCTCTGATTTACAGAACTTTGTTACTGGAAAGTAAAGGCACCTCCTAAAAATGGCGTATCTGCCTCTTCAGAAGTACAAAGGGGGTAATTTTCACCTTCACCACCAGGGGGTGGGGTAGAGCAGGCCACCTGCTCATTGTAAAATCCAGTCAGCATTTTAATCCATTGATGCAGGACCTACAAAGTATGGGGTACAGTATTGTTCAGGCTGGTGGTGTTGAAAATGCAAGTTACTGCAGTGGAGGGGGGTGGGGGAGGAGAAAGACTTGCATTTATGTAGCACCTTTCAACACTACAGTACATCCCAAAGCCCTTTACAGCCAGTGAAGGACTCTTGAAGTGTAGTCACTGTTCTAATGTAGGAAGTGCAGCAACCAATTTGTACACAGCAAGATCACACAACACAGCAATGTGATAATGAGCAGATAATCTATCCTTATGCTGCTGATTCAGGAAGGAAGAAAGCGGGTTGGGGGTTGGGGTGGGGGAGGTGGTGGGTTGCAAATTGATAAACAATTTCCAAAACCAATCTATGGCCCAGGTACCAAAATTGATCTTCACTAAAATTAAATAGCCATTTCTGTACACTTGGTGTCAACCAATCCTGGGAAACTCAGCATTTTAGGAACTGTCACGGGTAGGATATTACTCTTGGGTTCCAGCATTGGTCCAGGCTGGAGAATGTTCGGCTATTAATCATTACTGCCACATTTGAAGACAACAACTAGACCTTGTTTCGATGCCAGCAGACTAGGATAACGAGCGCTATTATTTTGGTGATATTATTGGCTAAGGACCAGGAGATCCTGTAGGGCCGTAAACAGGTTCAAGTTAAGGCCCGATGAGCAGAGCGTCTTGTGAGGGCTCTTACCATCTCTAACTCCTTCCAGTTGTAACTGGTGTTCCCCACCACCATGGCCATCAGCTCATTGGGCTGGAAGAGCTGAAGAACCTTCCCTCCACAAACCTTCAAGAAGCCACTGGAGAAAGCCGAGAAGAGCTCCTGGACAGAGTTGTTGAAGATGTAGTCCACGTAAGCTTGCACAAATTCCTTCCTGGAAAATGACAGTGGAATCGCCGTGAGGATTACCAGTGAAATATGATGAGTGAATGATCCCCAGCTGCCCAAACATATTTAACTGCAGCCAGGTCAACTTTTAAATCCTTCAGTTGTTCTTTCTGCATTTCAACATTGTGCCCCCCCCCCCCACTGTTTGGGAGGTCCAACAGCAAGTCACAAGTGTAAGTGAACCTGCTGCTGCCAAATTAAGCCACAGAATAGTTATAATAAAAATGATATTTCAGAAGATCAACCCGTTTTTTTTTCTTTATTCTTTCATGGGATGTGGGCGTCGATGGCAAGGCCAGCATTTGTTGCCCATCCCTAATTGCTTGGCCATTTCAGAGGGCAGTTAAGAGTCAACCACATTGCTGTGGGCCTGAGTCACGTGTAGACCAGACCAGGTAAGGACGACAGATTTCCTTCCCTAACTGGCATTAGTGAACCTGATGGTTTTTTAAGGACAATCACTGGTAACTTCACCATCACTGAGATTAGTTTTCAATTCCAGAGTTATTAGTTGAAATTCCACTGGTGGTGGGATTTGAACCTGTTCTCCCAGAGCATTAGCTGGGTTTATTAGTCCAAAGGCATTACCACTACGCCACCATCTCAACCCACACCTGTGACAATAAGCTACACCTTGGCTCACAGGTAGCCCTCTTACATCAAAGTTAGAAAGCTGTAGGTTCAAGGCCCACACCAGAATTTGAGCATGTTATTGAGGCTGTTAATTCAATAGAACACTGAGGGAGTGCAGCATTGTCAGAAATAGAACTTGCATCTGCATGGCAACTTTCATAACCTCAGGGCATCCCAAAGTGCTTAACAGCCATGAAGTACTTTTAAAGTGTAGTTACTGTTGAAATGGAAACCCAGCAACCAATTTGCAGACAGCAAGCTCCCACACTCAGTCATCAGCTAATGCCCAGATAATCTGTTATGAGTAATGTTGGTTTTGGGGTAAATATTGGTCAGGACACGTGAGAACGCTCCTGCTTTTCTTCAAAAAGTGCCACTTCTACCCAAGGAGGCAGAGGGGGATTGGTTTAATGTTTCGTCAGAAAGGCAGCACCTGCAACAGTGCAGCATTCCCTCAGCACTGGCTGGATGTGCCAACCTGAATGGTTTGTTCAGCTTGCTGGTGTGGTATGTGAACCCAAAACTTTGTGACCTAGGAGGTGAAAGTCTTGTCACTGATACCTCAAGTGAGACATTAAACGGAGGCTTCCTCTGCTTGTCCTGGTAGTTCAGGTGAATGTAGAAGATCCTACAGTCCCATTCAAAAGAGTTCAGTAGATGTTGTCCTCAACCAGCATTCACAAAGAAAAAACAGGTTATCTGGTCATACATCTCATTTGATGCTTATGGGGTCTTACTGTGCAAATTGGCTCTCAAGTTTGCCTACATTGCAACAGCAACTCTCTCTTCTCTAGGTAGCATCCTTGATTTGAGGGTCACTGACTTTACTAGGGAGCAAGGCAAGGCAGGCAGGCTCCAGGCCTAGCTCAGCCAGAACAGGGATTGAACCTCATGCTATTGACATTATTCTGATCCACATGCTAAAGCCAACAGAGCTACTGGCTTCCAGAAGAGCTACCGGCCCCCCGAACAGTGACTATGCTTAAAATTCATTCATTGTCAATGAAGTGCTTTGAGAGAACCCGAGGTTGTAATATAACGCTATATGAATAAAGTTGTTTCTTACAAATACGGACAATTCAGTTTACCCAGATCTTTCTTTTTAATGAAGGCAAAGCATCAATTGAAAGAGAAAGCACAGCAGGACAGGTGGTGGCATAGTGGTGTTGTCACTGGACTAGTGACCCACAGACCCAGGGTAATGCTCTGGGGATCTGGGTTCAAATGGCAGATGGTGAAATTTGAATTCAAGTCTAATGATAACCACAAGACCATTGTTGTTCACTAATGCCCTTCAGGGAAGGGGAAATCTGCTGTGGTTACCTGGTTTGAGTGGTCCACATGTGACTCCAGACTCCTAGCAAGCCACTCAGTTCTCATGGGATCGGCAACAAATGCTGGCCTAGTTAGCGACACCCCATCCCATGAACAAATAAAAAAAACTTCAAATACTACAGCTAGGTTCTTCCGCCAAAGACAGCACCCCACCATTGGGAGAGACAGCTCAGGAAGACATCATTGTCGCGCAACAAGGTAACGCAAAATCAGGTTTGATACTTAGTCAGCTTGAGTCTCTGCTGTGCTCTCTGACCTCTCAGAGGTGGTTCAAAGGAGGTTTACTCAATTGATAACCTGGAATGAGTGAGTTGCTTTATGAGGAAAGGTTGGACAGACTGGGCTTGTTTCCACTGGAGTTTAGAAGAGTGAGGGGTGATTTGATTGAAGTAAACAAGATCCTGAACGGCCTTGACAAGGTGGATGTCAAAAGGATGTTTCCATCTGTGGGTGAGTCCAGAACTAGGGGGCACTGTTTTAAAATTAGGGGGCACCCTTTTAGGACAGAGATGAGGGGAAATTTTTTCTCTCCGAGGGTTGTGTGACTTTGGAATTCTCTGTCCCAGAAGGTGGTGGAGGTGGGGTCACTGAATATTTTTAAGGCAGAGGTTGTTAGATTCTTGTTCAGCAAGGGAATCAAAGGTTATCGCGGTTAGATAGGAATGTGGAAATCGAAACACAAGAGGATCAGCCATGACCTTATTGAATGGCGGAGCAGGCTAGAGGGGCCGAATGGCCTACTCCTGTCCCTATTTCTTATGTTCTTATGTTATAAATGTGCTACTCACATAACTTGGGTTTGGGAGCAAAGATAAGACAGAAGTACACAGAATTTCAAATGGTCTATGCTAGAAGTCTCCATATCTCACAAGAGCCACCTCTTCATTTCTCCCCATTATACTTATCTAGCTTCCCTTTAACTGAAGCATCTATACTATTCACATCAATCACTAAATGTGGTAACAAATTCCATGTTCTAACCAATTTCAAGAGTAAAGAAGTTTCTCCTGAGTTCCTTATTGGGTTCACTGATGGCTATCAATAATATATGATGCCTGGTTTACGATTGACCCACAGGTAGAAGTATCTTCTCTATGTCTACCCAATCAAACCCCAAAATAACTTAAATAGATCACCCCCTCAGTCTCTTTCTTTAGCCTCGAGCCTTATTAAGACTGGGCAAAGTAAAATTGCACTTTTCTCTACCAAATGCAATCTAAGTTCCAATTTCAAAGTACTTATTATTCATCCAGCAGATGTAATCGCACTCTACAAATGCTTTGTTCAGGCAATATACTCTCAGCCAGACCTCTTCACTGAAGGGAGAGATGCAACATAGACACTCACCTGTTGTCCTTCCTCACAGGTAGGCTCTTACCTCCAGGGATCAGCTCCTGGAGCTCTGTGACTCCGTAGTTTTCTCGAAGAATCTGTTCATTTCAACAGGGCAAAGAGTTAGGATATGAAAATTGGGGGAGAATCGCACACAAAACAATGCTCAGTTTGTTTCCACCCACACAAGACATTGTATGGGGAAACCGTTTGCGAACCCATCTTATTTCACAAGATCACCAGAGAATTGTGGATGAGAAAGTTTATCCTAATACCCCTATCCAGAGGGATTTTCATGACTCGCCCCCTCCCATTAAATGATTCCATGGTTTTTGTCTTTACTTGACTACCACGAAACTTGTTCCAAAAGTTGAATATTCTTCAAGTGTGAGGAAGAATTTCCCTACATTAGAACCTTTCTCCAGTTGGATCCTAGGTTTACTCCCACAATTGAATTTAAAGCAACAATTAGTCCCCATTCTCCTGTACATCTCTATAAATTCACCTCTCAGACACCCCCTTTCCAGGCTGAAGAGACAAGTGCCGGGATTTTCCATGCTCGCCGGTGTCTGGCGTGGTTGGTGGCACAAGCGTGATCGCTTTCAGAACGGCCTGAAATCAGTCCGCCAACGGACATCGGGAATCTCATTGCAATACATCAGCGTATCGTTATTAGGCTTGCCCGCCAGAATCGTTCCCCCCCACCCCCCCACCCCTGGATCGTCCGCCCACGTTGGCGGGAAAACACGCCGGCGTAGGACACGTCTTGACCAGTGCGACGTGCAGAAGTCGGGACTTACCGCCAGGGCTTTGCTCTCATCGCAGACATCCGAGGAGCAGAAGATGCTGGAGCTCCACAGCAACGGCGCACTGGAGGAACGTCCATGGCCTGCCGGGCGGATTCTCATGGACATGGCTCTGCTGTGAAGCAGCGCTTGGAAGTCGGAAAGTCACCGTGGATGCTCACAATGGGTGGTGGTCGAGGAGGTGGGAGAGGAAGGTCTAGGATCAGCTGGGAGAGGAAGAGGTGTCGGGGTGGGGGTCGAAGTTGGGAGGGGGGGGAATGAAGGCGACAGGATGGGGGTGGAATAAAAGGTTTCAGGGTAGGATGAGGCTGGGATCAGGGGGAAGGTGGTGTCGGGGAGGGGGGAGGAGGTGATTTGAGAGGGGTAGGGAGGAGGTAATGAGAGAGAAGACCACAACTGGGGAGGTAGGTTTAAAGGGGCGGGGGGGTTGCAGATGCAAGGGAAGGGGTGCGGAGAGGGGAGGAATGGGTGGGGAGGGGGGGGGGGGGAAGGGGTGCAGAGAGGGGTGGAATGGGTGTGGAGGGTGGGGGGAAGGGGTGCGGAGAGGGGCGGAAACAAGGGTGGAGGAAGAAGTGAGGCTGGAGGAAGGAATCGTGAGGGGGAGGGACTAAGCGGTGTTGGGGTGGGGTGTGGAGTCTGGGGGAGGGGGGGGGAAGGTGGAAGAAGGGTTCGGGGGGTTGGGGGGGGGGTCACATGATCTAACCTCCAGGAATATGTCCAGAGTTAACCAACCGGTTAATTATAATCAACAGCGCCTGTTTTGGAGGATAATGGGCTGGGTGAAATGAAGCAATTGCAACAAGCCAATCTTCCCAAGGTTAAGGAGTACAGGCTAAACGGCCCTTACCGCAAAATTGAGGCAGAAAGTTTCTTCAACGTTGTCCTCCGGGTAGTCCAGCAGATCCTGCAGGGTCCTTAAAGAGAAGGCAAGTTTCCTGAGCAGACTTGTTTGAGTGAGCTGGAGCGATTTGTAAAAAATCATTACCCTGCTGACATTTAAACCCAGTCACACAAACTCCGTCACATCTGCCTGCTAGGTGGGAGGGGTAAAGAGTTTGCAATGATCCCCTGTTAATGACAGGCACTTCATTAGCTACTTTACAATCCTCGGGCACTAGCCCTATTTCTAATGATTCCCTAAGGGCAATGATGCAGTCAGGTTGACTAAATCTTAATGTTCCTTCGGGATGTCTGTTTGGTTCTGGTATCTAACATTTCCTCCTGAAGAAGTTTTAATACTTCCTCCGTCTGCACTGGAAATTGAATTCCACCCTGGGGAATCTGACAGTGAACCCCTCAGACAGCTGCCCCATCCTCCTCCCTTCCCCGGTTTGAATTTACCACCAATGGGAGTTTCTGCTAATTACATTCATTTGCAAATCTTCAAGGAGGCTGGTAAAAATGAAGCTGGATCTTTTGGGTACAACGGCACTCATTAGAAATGTTTTAATGCTTCTAAACACAATTTATTTTTAATTTCTTAAGAAACTGACTACAATAGACCAATTTAACCAGCAAACGGTTTTGTGCAGTTTTCTAAAGGCACTTTCAGTTATTTAAAATCAGGTTACTCCCAGATGCGGGATCGACACTGGTTAGATAAAAATGGTCATTTGTTTGTGAAGAAGCCGTTTGCAGCGGTATTAACCAGACTTCACCAACTTGCCACTCATTAAATACAAAGGATTTTATTTAAAGCAAAATCATTTCCTTTTTAAATTAAGTTTGAAAACGCTACATCGATTGTGCTGGTTCATTGCAGCTTGTGTGTTTGGCGATCTGAACGTGAGTCAAGGGAAAAAAAGAGCAAAGCCCTTCTTAAAACAGTTGTCCCGGGCTGCTGATTGTACTCAAGACTGGAAACACAACCTCAGCATCCTTATCGGTTTGGAAAGCAGTCGGACAAATTTCCGGTATTGAGACCGAGGGAAAATTGACTCAAGGGTTAGGATACTGCAAGGCGTCAGCCAAAACCGTGCACAGGACACTCACCTGCCCTCCGTGGGAGAAAGCTCTTTCAGATCCTCCAGTGTGGCTTTCACATTCAGCAGCTTTTTGTACAGCACGAGCGGGAAGTGCAGATCCACCACCGTGAAGTTGTAAATGGCCAGGCCACACAGGATCCCAATCAGGTGAAACCAATTCAACTCCACAAACGTCTGGGGCATAAGGGGAGGGACAGGGAGAAAACAAAAAGAGAGAAAGAGAAAAGAAAAGGAGAGAAGAGAAGAAAAGAGAGAGAGAGAAAGAGAAGAAAAGAGAGAGAAAGAGAAAAACAGAGAGAGGGAGAGAGAAGAAAAGAGAGAGAAAGAGAAAAACAGAGAGAGAGAGAGAGGAAGAAAAGACAGAGAAAGAGAGAGATGCTTTTAGTTCAAGCAACCTGTAATTTTACACATTACTAACAGGGCTAGAGATGACGGCCTCTACAATGTGGTTGGACAACCCCTTTCCACGCACTAACACCCAGACACTGGTTCCTGCCAAGTCACTCACCGTCTCCCACCCTTGCCCCTCTCTCACCCTGAACTTTAAACTCTGCCCCATTCATAGAGGCATAGAAAGGACTGCGTTGTGTGTCCATCAACGTGCCTGATTTATACCCAGGAGTAATTCAAGTAATCAGAAACAAAAACAGGAAAATGCTAGCAATATTTAGCAGGTCAGACAATATCTGTGGTGAGAAAGAGAGTTAACATTTCTGGTCGACGAAACCCAGTCCAATTTTTGTGACCCAAAACTCAACTCCACTAACAGGCCATGTTGATCATGTCTTCCTTCAGAGATCATGAAGACACTGTACATACTGAGTGGAATGCCTATTAATATTCACTAGCGCCACAAAGCATCGGCCCCATTAAAAGATCCAACTATACAGCTTCGCTTATTTTTAAAAAACTGGGATTAGAATAGTTAGGTATTTGTTTGACCGGCGCAGACTCGATGGACTGAGGGGCTGTAGACCTCTATGACTCTATGGTTCAAAGGTCTAGTTAGATGCTGACACCTACGGTGTGTGCACAGACTAGAGAAGCTGGAGCTGTTGTCCTTTGAGCAAAAATGGCTAAGAGGAGATTTGATACAGATGTTAAAAATCATGAAGCATTTTGATTAAAGTATTTGTGGAGAAGCTATACCAAGTGACATGGGGGTTGGTGACCAGGGGCCATTGCCAAAAATATCAAATAAAGCATGAGAAAAAAAAATTTAGACTAAGGTAAGGCAGGGGAGTGGGAGCAGACGGAATGTTCTTTCAGCGAGCCAGTGCAGACTTGATGGGCTGAATGGCTTCCTTCTGCACGGTAAAGACACTGTGATAAAGTTTATCACATTGGCTTCCATTCCATCTGCAGCTGGGATCTGTAACTCTCTTCCCCAAAACACTGAGGCTGGGGTGGGGTGGGGGAGGTGCGGGTCCAAACGGAGTTGATAGATTTTTGTTAGGCAAGGGCGTTAAGGGTTACAGACAAAACGTGGATAGGTGGAGTTAGGATGCAGATCAGCCACGTGCTCACTGAATGGCAGAACAGGCTCAACGGCCTACTCCTGTTCCAACCTTCCGCAGAATGGGAAAGGCGCAAAGTCTTCCGAACTTTCAGGAATGGCAAGAAGCAAAGCACTAATGAAGAGACTCACTTTTTCTGAAAACCACAAAAGCCTGGACTGCTCATAGTATGTGAACATGCCATACTTGGGATCCAGCAACTCCTTCAGCAGCAGCAGGAAGAATTCCTTTGTCACACCTCCATCGTCCACTGCCTCCTCACCCAGGAACACCACCTGTCCCAGAAACAAATCAGCAGAATCAGATCAAGGACACTTTCCACACCAACTTCCACCCACACAAAGAACTTGAAGAGCGAAATGACCTTTAAAACGCAGAATTTTTTTTAAAAAAAAAAGCAACCGTGTGCTCAAAGCTTTGAAGAAAAGGCACCTAGTAAGGTGGTGTAATATGTTAAATGGATTTCTCCCTCCCCCCCTCCCTAAAATATGAAAGAAGCGGCCATTTGTTAGTTGGGTAATCAAAAAACACATCGCACCCATTGCGTTGAGAAGTCCTTTCAACCGTGATTGTCCACGAACAGAAAGAAACGAAACAGAGGCTGGGTTACAGACAAGCTGGAAGAGGAGGTCTAGAACAGGAAGTTTGCGAGGGCAGTCAGATTTTTGTACAGAGAGAAGCCAAGATTTGAGTCAGCTTCAGAGAGTCAATAATGCTGGAGAACCCATTAGAATATATCTTATTTAAGTCAATAGGACAATTTGCTGAGGTTGCCCACACTCTAACCTGAGTCAGAAGGTTGGCGATTCAAGACCCACTCCAGGATTTAAGCACAAAAATCAAAAAGCTGACACTCCAGTGCTGCACGGAGGAAGTGCTACACTCTCAGAGGTACTGTATTTCAGATGAGATGTTAAACCAAAGCCCTAACAGCCTCTCAGGTGAATATAAAAGATCCCATGGTGAAAGAGCAGGCAAGTTATCCTTGGTGTCCTGAACAATATTTATTCCTCAATTAACATCACAAGAACACATTATCTGGTCATTATCACATTGCTGTTCATGGGAGCTTGCTGTGCACAAAATGGCTGCCACATTTCCGACTTTACAACAGTGACTATGCTTTAAAAAGAGCTTCATTGGCTGCAAAGCACTTCAAGACCTCCTGTGGTCATGATAGGTGCTATAAAAATGCAATTTCTTTCTTCTTCTTGAATGACGGTGTGTTCTTTATCATTACACAAAGCATTGCTGCACTGAATCTGTAAGTTGGATCCTAATGGCTATTTTGTTTGCTCATCATCTTACTATAAAGTGAAACATTATGGGATTGTAACTGACCCCATCTCACCAAGTGCTTTTTCAGTCCAGATCACAAGGGATTATATTATTGTGAGGCTTAAACCCACCATCTTCTGTCTCAAAGGCCAGTGTGCTACTGACTGAGGCAAGGCTGCCATCCAGACATGGGAACCAACCCCGCCCCCCCCCCCCCCCCCCTTGACGATTTCTTCAATTATAATTTAATGCACAACAATCTGTCTGATTGCCAGACTAACAGCTGTAATCCTCTTACCTTCAAAGGCTTTTTCAAGTCCACGTCTGAATGAATGCTCAGCTCTCTCAAGGCGTCACTGACCAGATTAGTCCGCTGAACATGCAGTACCAGGAAAGGGCTGCTCGTCAGGAACGGCCCCAGTGTAAGCAGCATGAAGATGTTCTCCAGACTCGTCCTGTTCACTGCTATCTGTTTAACAGGGACCCAAAAAAAAAAGGAGGGGAGGGGGTGGCTATTTGAATCCCTTTTCAATAAGCACTTTAACCTTTACCACTCCTGCAAGTCCTAGAAGCCTTTGTGAATTTTACACTGCTCCAACTCTACCCCACACCCTCTTCACCCCAGCACTGGTGCCCATGTCTTCACCTGACTGGAAATTCCCTCTCTAACCTGTATTCTAACTTGCACTAAGTCCTGTTCACCCCCCCCACCGCCCCCGCCCCCCCCGCCCCCGCCCCCCCCACCCCCCCCACCCCCCACCCCCACCCCCCGTTCTCACTGATCTTCTGGTATCGAATGCCTCCAGTTAAAAATTCTCCTGTTCAAATCCCCGCATGGCCTCATCCCTCTACCCGGTTCTGTAATTTCCTCGAGCCCCACAACCCTCTGAGTTTCTCCAACGCTGCTGTCTTATTCAACGCCCCCATTTTCTTCACACTATCGGCCACGCTGTAACGGTCTAAACCCCACCCTCTGGAACTCCCTCTCACTGGTGAAGATGCGCTGTGTATTCCAGTATAATACAGTTCACTTTTACCACTGGTCCCAATACAACATACCTGCATCTGTAAGGCAGCATCTGTCTGTAACATCTTGGTCTTTGCCTGGGCATTCAAGACAAAAGGATAGGAGCAGAAAGCAATGGGCACCTGGAACAGATCAAGCAGCACATCTTAAGCCAACAAAACTACAAAATAACACAAAGGGAAAATCTTGCTCAATATCCCTGAGGTGCGGTGTGCTAGTGCCATTGGGGAGGGTTTAAACTAACTTGGCAGGGAGATGGGGACTGGGATACAACATTAGAAAGGAACCAAGGTGCACAAGGGATTGGGAGAAACAGGTAGCACCACAGTAAGAAATAGTACAGCAGGAGGCAGGGCCAGGGTAAGAGGGGATGCAATAAGGTCTAAGTTAGATTTGCAGTGCATGCACGTGAACACAAGGAGTGCTGATTAAGGTTGCTGAGCTGCAAGCACAGATAGCCGCTGGATTATGATATCGTGGCAATCATGACTGATAAAGGTGTGAAAAAATGTAGAAAATATTTCTGTCTACAAAGCATTTTGGAAAGACAGGGAAGGAAAGAAAGGAGGAGGGGTGATTAGGGAGACTATTACAATACCTGACAGAGAAGATGTCCCTAAAGGTCAAGGATAGTGTCTATTTGGTTAGAGCTAAGAAACAATAGATCATCCATTGTACTACTGGACATAGTTTATAGAGGTCACTGAATAATGGGAAAGATATAGTGAAGCAAACTTGAAAGAAAATTAGAGTGGTGCAAAAATGATGTAGTTATAATTATCATAATATAGATTGGGATAGTAACAGTGTAAAGGGAAGAGAGAGGGAGAGTTTCCAACCCTATGAGGAAGGAGGCTTTGCTGGATCTAATCCTGAGGAATGAGGTGGATCAAGTGTCAGTAGGGGAACATTTGGGGACAGTGATCATAGGGGAGAATTTTCTCTCTGTTGGGTGGGCCGGTCGGGAGCAGACGCGGGGCCGATCGCCACCCGCAATCGGCTGTGCGCCGCCATTTTACACTGGGCGGGCCGATTAAGGCCGCGCTCAGTGCTACCTGCGCGTGAAGGAGTGCAGAAATCTCCCTGAGGCACAAAGCTGCCTCGGGGCGATTAAGTTCAAAATGAAAGTTTCAAATAAAGAAAGAATAAAATGATTTAGACATGTCCCCTCTTGTGAAAGTGTCACATGAGCTGGGACAGGTTTACGAATGGTGTGAAAAATATTTATTAATTTAATAAACCCTTCACGTAACCCCATCCCGTCCGTGGATGAGGTTTCATGCAAAATGCGAAGACCGCCTGGGCTCTTCACCTGCCCCCCACCCCCGCCCCCCCCCCCCCCCCCCACCCAACCTTAAGGTTGGACGGGCAGCTTTGAAAATTAGTTTAATTGGTTTACTTAATGGCCTTAACAGGCCTTTGACAGGTTGGCGGGTAATCAGCCACCTCCGGCGTGCGCCTGCCAAACGAAAGATCGGGATGACGCGCGGTGATGTTAGTACGCACACCTGATGTCACCGCTCGCATCATTTTACGTGTCGATGTGAAAATCCTCCCCATAGTGTCATAAGGTTCAGGTTAGCGATAGATAAGACCAAGGTAACGCGGTCGATGTGTTGTGTGTGGATTTCCAAAAGGTGTTTGCTAAAGAGCCACATAATAGGCTTGTCAGCAACGTTAAAGCCCAGGGAATAACAGGGAGAGTGGCAGGGTGGATGGAAAGTTGGCTGAGTGACAGGAGACAGAGAGTAATGGTGAACAGTTGGTTTTCGGGGTGGAAGAAGGTATATAGTGGAGTTCCCCAGGGGTCAGCATTAGGACCACTGCTTTTCTTGCTCTATATTAATGACAAGGCACAGTTTCAAAATTTGCAAACGACACAAAACTTGGAAGTGTTGTGAAATATGAGAATAGTGACAGACTTCAAGAGGTCAGGGACGGTTGGTTGAATAGGCGGAAATACAACAGACCAATTTTAATGCAGAGAAGTGTGAAGTGATACAGTTTGTAGGAAGGAGGAGGAGAGGCTAAGTAAAATAAAGGATACAATTTTAAAGTGGGTGCAAGGACCTGGGGTGCATATGCACAAAATGTTGAGGGTGGCGAGGCAGTTTGAGAAAGTGGTTAATAAGATTTTTGGGATCCAGGGATTTATAAATAGGGACATGGATTAAAAAAGCAAGGGGGTAATGATGAACCTGTATAAAACACTGACTTGGCCTCAACTGGAGTATTGTGTCCAATTCTGGGCACCACAGTTTAGGAAGGACGTGAAGTGATTAAAGAGATGCATGGTTGTGTAGATAAACTGGGAGAAGTTCCTTAGAGAACAGAAGGTTGAGAGGAGATTTGATAGAGATGTTCAAAATCATGAGGGGGCTGGACAGAGTCGACAGGGAGAAACTGTTCCCACTGGTGGAAGAGTCGAGAACCAGAGGCCACTCATTTAAGGTGAATGGCAAAATGAACCAACAGCAACTTGAGGAAGAACTTGTTTTATGCAACAAATGATTACGATTTGGAATACACTGCCCGGGTTTGGTGGAGGCAGGTTCAATCATGGCTTTCAAAAGGGATTTGGACAATTATCTAAAGAGAAAAGCTTTGCAGGAATATGGGGAAAGGGCAGAGTAACTGAGTTTCTCTTGCAGAGAGCTGGCACAAACACTCTTCCCTCTGGGTTAGAGGTCATGGGTTCAAGACCTTATATGGCTTATTGTCTAGGCTGGCATTTCAATTTCATGTCTTTATCAGATGAGACATTAAACTGAGGCCACATCTGCCCTCTCCATTGGATGCAAATGATCCCGGGGGCATCACTTAAAGAAGAGCAGGGCAGTTCGCCATGGTGTTCTGACCAGCATTTATCTCTTGATCAAAACACTGAACAGAGGTTATATAATAAGTCCTCTCGTGTACTTTATTTGGGATCTTGTTGTGTGCAAACTGGCCAGCGCAAGTGTGGTGGCACTTTAAGTGCAATCCGCTGACTGCAAAGCACATCCTGGGGATGAGACAAGGTGCTATGTAAATGCAAGTTATTCCTTGCTTTAAAGAGCAAGTTCTGAAGGATGAAGAGCCCTTTCACAGGCACCCAGTTTACCTTATCTAAAATGAAATGGATGCGGTCTACCTACCTCTGCAATAGCTGGCTGGATTTTCTGTAAAAAATAAAACAGGAGACTTAGCGACAGAACGATGGTGAAAAGGAAAGAATGAACAGCTCGTTCCAACTCTGGAAAACTGGAAGGGCTGCAAAAGTATCAAAAGCAAAACGTACTTACCACCCCGGCGTGTTGAGATGCCCAGTAAAGAAAATCTGTTTCAAAGTTGACCAAGTTATTCAGTTCGTGGATGTAAAATACCTCATAGTTGATGTGGTTAGCGATCAAATTAACCTGTGCGGCGATGAAGGGGGAAAAAAAACTTAGTTTTGACGTAAAGTGTTGAACAAAACAAAGATCTGTGCTGTGGTTGGTGTTTTAGTCACAAACAAAGCACACACAATGGGGGCAATTTAACCCTCCCCTTCAGGTGGGAATCAGGCATCCGGGCAAAGATGATGAGCTGGATTAGCCATCCATCCTGCAACTGACCAACTCCGATTTTCACCTGATCTCCCGAGCAGACGACAAAGGGGCAGCAATTCTTTTTCATTAACGTGTGTCGGGTCCAAATGGTGTTCTAAAACACGAGAACACAAGAAAACGGAGCAGCAGTAGAACATACGGCCTGTTGAGCCTGCTCCACCATTCAATACGATCATGGCTGGTCTTGGGGACTTCAACTCCACTCTCCTGCCCGCTCCCCATATCCCTCAATTCCCTGCGACCCCTAAAATCTGTCTATCCCAGTCCTAAACGTATTCAAAGATGGAGCATCCACAACCCTCTGGGATGGAGAATTCCAAAGATTCAGAACCCTCAGAGTGAAGTAATTTCTCCTCGTCTCAGCTAAAAGACCGGCCCCTTATCCTGAGACTATGTCCCCATGTTTTAGATTCCCCAACCAGAGGAAACTATCTCTCAGGGTCTACTCTATGTCACAGACAGGAGTGAGTGAGTGAGTGAGTGTGTGTGTAATTTAAACAGCACTAATTTCTCCTCTCACCACCCGTCCATAAACAGAAAAGGTGTGCTTTCCCCTTTGTAAGCGGTGGTGTATTTCCTAACCCCTCAGTTTGGTGTAATCCAATTTCTATGAATAACCCCACAGCAAACTTGAGATAGGATGAGCTCAAAGGGTTAGTTTATTTTCACATGTTCAAAATGCAAGAGGAAGGTCACATCATTGCCTCCTTTGCATTCATACAGTAAAAGGGGCATAAAGAAAAGAAAGATTCAGAGTGCAGGGACTACGGAGAAAAGGGATATTGTTTCACATGTTCCAGAGTCCAGAATCAAAGTCCATTGAGGTATTCCTCCACAGAGGTCAGTGGGTTGAAAACCAACCTGCATGATTTACTTTTCTAGTAGTGTTAACTTCACACGATGAGATAGGCACGCAGAGATCAATCCGTCTCGTAGGTGATGGTACAGAATTTCCAGTAGAAGCAGGAATAGGTGGGGCCAGGTGTCCAACCTGGGCCAGAGCTCCTTGTCTGTGAGACTGCTAGTCAGACAGTAAAAAGGCAGACTGAGGCTTTGCAGTCCAGAAGGCAATATTATTGGCTCTACAAACCAAAGGTCCATGCCACATGACTCCCACCTTGCCACATTGTCTTTGACAAGAATGTGTATCCCTAGTCTGGGTCCCCGAGGTTGTTGAATGTCTCAGCAATTAAGAATTGAAAGGAAGGTTGCAGGGCCCTTTGGCTTAGCAGATGAGCAGATTCCTGTTGGCAAGCCTGGGTTATGAAATGGCCTTTGTATAGCTCTCCTTGAGTTTGGTCTGTGCAGCCCACAGAGTTAGTGGCTCTTCAGGAATAACAAGCTGCAAACTTCTCCAATACTACCAGGTAGCTTCTTTTGTTCAGGGTCACAGGCAGACGTAGATTCAGCCGTGTTAGGTCTTTGTTCAGTTTGAATTTTTTTTAAGAGATAGCAATGAGCATATCTCTTTATGCTTTGTTTAAAAAACTATACAGGGTGAGGTCTTAGGCCCTCACGCCTATCAATCCCCTTCAAAACCTTGTACTTTCCAATGAGATTGCCTCTCATTTTTCAAAATGAGAGAGAATATAGGCCCACTTTACCCAGCCTATCATCATAGGAAATGTGTTATTGAGATCGGACTGCAATTTAGCTCAGTGGCCTGAGCACAAGGCAGCGTGGAGTCATCTCGGTTAGTCAACTCAACGAGAAAAAAGATCAGGGCCAAGGAAAGCTCAAAAATGTAAGTATTTACATATCAGGTCAATGGCGTTCCTTCAGAACGGCTCAGTCTCCGTTTCACCTCCCTTAACCTCTCTTCCTTCCAATACAGCACCTTCCCTCAATCTCTTACTCCATATAAACAGTTCTGACCAGAGGTCATCGACCTGAAACAGTAGCTTAGCTTCTCTCCCCACAGATGCTGCCCGGTCTGCTGAGTATTTTTAGCATTTTATGTTTTGATTGTTGCTGACCCAAGGTTGGCTGGTTTTACCCGATGTGGAGATATTACAATATTTCCTCCAACCATTTTAACAGGAGAGAAAGCAGGCTTCAAGAGCACAGAACCAACCGCTGTACTGCTAGTGGAATTATACCAGGGTTTACAAGGTGGAATAACGAGACTCGGCTGCAAAAGCCTTGGTTTATATTCTCGATTGAAGAAGGCTGAGGGACAATTCAATTGAGTTTTAAACATTAAAAAGATTTGACAGGGTAGATTCAGAAAAACAAATTTCATCTGGTCTGGAAAACCTGCTGATGCAATGCAAAACTGGGGCAGGTAGTAACCTCAATGTCAGCAGATTAAGATCATGTTGGCTTATAGAGAATTGGCAAGCGAACAACTCACAATAGATGGGTGATGGAGGTAGCTGCAGCCTTTAAAGACACACAAGTTTCTCACCCCAGCCCCCAAGCCAGTGTACTGTCAGTACAAGGATGCAACTATTTCCCAAGAGAATGGTAAATTTCCCGTCTTCAATTTCAGTTCAGTACCTTGTGCAGCTTTTCCAAAACCCGAAGAGCATCAATGATGTAATGGCTAAATACAGGAGCCAACAGCGCAGTCCTCATCCTGGTCAGAAGGTACACCACCGCGTCTTTATAGAGCTCCACCAGCCGGCTGAAATAACCAGCATCCACCCAACACCACCAGTTATCTGAAAAGAGAAAAGACCCATTTGTTTATCCATGAATCTATCCCAAGAATAACAAGGGGTCATTCTCACTTACACCACCTGGGTGGTGATCTGATGGAGTAGATACTCTGTCCCTTGCAGATCCCGTCTGATCTTCAACCTGCTTTTCCACTGCACTGAGAGATTCCTTGTCCATTGTGACTTGTCTCCATCTGGGCTCCCTAGTCCTCCCTCCTCCAAATAAACTGTCGTTCTGTCTTTCTTAAACCTGCCCCTCCATATAAACTCTTTTACCCATTTGCATCTCCTTGGCCTTTTCATCTCTTGTGGTCTCTCTGCTCCTGTGGTCTCATAGCAAGGGCATCTCCAACCACCTCAGATCTCTCACCACCCACATCCCCCTTCCAACCTCTCTCCCTTCTGCACCCACCGCTATGGCCTCTTCCTGTTCCCATGTTCCTATCTGTTCTCCCCAATACACTTACAGCTGCACTTTCAAACTCCCACTTGCCTAGTCATTGGCTTTCCATTCACTACAATAATTCTGCACTGCTAACTTGGTCGACCACTTCCTCAGCTCCACCTGCGAGACCCTTTGATGCCCTCCAGACAAAGCTCCACCTCTCCCCTTGCCTCTGGTTTCACTCCCCTCCCTGGCCATCATCTCAGGCTGGCACCAAATTGTTCACAACCTCAGAATCCTATGTGACCCTGAATTAAGCAAGCGACTCTTAATTTCCCTCACCATAAGAGCTACCTACCTCCCACTTCAGTAATATTGTCCACCTCCATTCTGACCAGCTATACATATTACAATGAGAATAATGAATACCTGGGCAATAGTACAAGCCAAGACTTTATCATGGGTATCAGATGGTAACCTGAAGGGGAAAGGCTTAATTGGTTCATTAGCTTTCTCTGACTCCTTGGACCCAGTGATGATCCTGAAATCACACCCATGGAGCAGTTTTTCTTAAGCCTTAATATATGATTGCACCAGTTTATTTTTCTTTTTGAACAGGGGCCGGTATCCTTAGAGCAGAGGAGATTAAGGTTTGATAGGGATGGTCAAAATTATGAAGGGCTTTGATAGAGTAAATAAGGAGAAATTGTTTTTTACTGACAGGAGGATCATTTGCTAGAGGAGAGAGACTTAAAATAATTGGCAAAATAACTAGAAAGAAGTGTTATTTTTAAATCGCAGTGAGTTGCTGGATTAAAGGGTGGTGGAAACAGACTCAACAGTAACTCCGAAAAGGGAATTTGATAAACGCTTGAAAGGGAAATATTTGTAGGGTTTTGGGGGAATGAGTGGGACAGGGGAAACTAATTGGCTAGGTCTTTCAAAGAGCCAGAACAGGCATAATGGCCTGAATGGCCTCCTTCTGTGCTGTAAGCTTCTATGGTGATGAATGAACATTGCGCAATTGTGATTGATCCTCGCAAAACTTGCTAAATGTCAAGTTGTAACATCTCAGTGATTTCAAGGAAGCAATCCGAACCATTTAGATTGCAGCTAACCCAATCGGACAACAATGACATGATTTACATAAATCAGCACCAGTGCCTTGTGCTGGATGGGGCAACACTTCAACATAAATGGCTGGTTCAATCAATGCATGAATGTAATGTTTTCCCAAAAGCTCAGCTGGACCTGAATAAGGCAATGATTCAGCTGTGCATTACCAAAGCCATGATACTCTTCAGCCATACCCCTCTTCAGCCACATTTCCTCAACCCTCCCCCACACATCAGAAGAAAATAGCATTGAAAGAAAGTTCAAAAGCAAAGGGGAGATATACGACCCTCCGGAGAGCCACTGAAGTTCTGCTGAACCTTGCAAGCTCTTAATGTCAAGCTTTTCGTTAAAGTGGTCGCTCAATAAATTAGCACCAAGCTAGGTTCGCTATTCCTTTACTTCATCGTCTTCTCAAGTGCTCAGTACCTACCCAACACTTTGCTTGGGTTGGCATCCAAGTGGAGTATGGCTGCGGCAAATGGAAGGGCAAAGGTCAAATAATTCTTGGAGTCTTGGAAGAGAGGAAGCACCGGTAAAATCAAAAATGTTCTCATGGCCTCGACATCAGGCGGTGAAGTCGGTAACTGGGAAATCAAACAATTCTCTAAAGTCACAGTAACCTGAAAAAGATGTCCCATATAACAATTAAAGATGTTTGAATCAGCATTACTTTTCCTTTCAATTATGCTGAAGCATAGTGGGTAGCACTGTGAATCACATGACCATGGGTGCCAGTTCCACTCCTATCACCTAGGCTGACACTCACATTGCAGTACTGTGGGGATGCTGCACTGGTCAGAGGTGACGTCTTTCAGATGAGATGTTAAACTGAGCTCGGTCTGCCCTCTCAGGTGGGCATAAAAGATCCCAGAACAATATTTTGAAGAAGAGCAAGAGAGTTCTCACCAGTGGCCTGGTCAGTATAAACCCAACAAACAACTCCCACTAAAAGAGGCCATCCCCATATTTGCATGCACAAATCGGTTGCTGTGTTTTCTACATTACAGCAGTGACTTGAAAATACTAAATCAGCTGTAAAGCACGTTGGGATATTCTGAGGTTGTGAAAGGTGGTACATAAATTAAAGTCCTTCCTTTCTAAAAGGTGCATGTATTTTTTAATCATTTCTGTATTTACTCTGCCAATGGACGAGACTTTCCGCATTCACTCTCTGCCAGTATCTTCCAGTCCTGCTGCAAGTCAATGAACCCCTGGCAGGGGAGCCACTTCGCCTGTGGAGATAAAGTGACTGGTGTCTGAAGCCACTGTATTTTTTTTTAAAACTATTTCACTCCTGTTGTTTGTAACTAAATGAATGTTTTTCCTCACAATTTCCAGAAATGATATACAAACACTAAACAAAAACACACACATTTCACTAATCCTATAGGGGAATGGTATGACTATACGATGGCCTTAATATGAGAAGTCTGTCCTGGCACCGATCATACAAAACTAACTACAGTATTACCATTAGAATATGGTAAGTGTAGCTTCACAGTGGCAATGGTCAATGCCAAACCATCACTTTTTTAAAATTCATCCCCGGGATGCGGGTGTCACCGGCTAGGCCAATATTTATCGCCCATCCCAATGGTACCTAAAAACAATAAACCCAAAAGCCATTTGAAGCCAGTCTTCCTTCCAACTGTGCGACTCACTGCTCCACGGACCACTGAGCATCCATTCACGGCCTGCAGTCGGCGGGTGTTGACCCATTCAGCCCAGTTCCACCTCCTTCCCTTTGCTTTCCATGGACAGAGAGCAGGAGAGTGTGCCTGAGGGACAGGCAGCGTTAACTCGGTTTCCAAACAGCAAATGGTCCCATTAACTGGCACATGATGTAACACAATTATCGATCCTGTAGATGGTGCGATGAACTCGGTGGGGGGGGTTGGCGGGAGGGGGGCTAAAATTTTTTGCTGGCTGAGGTGAAACGATGGTGAAATGGAGCGCGATGACGGTGGGAGGGTGTCCCACCACGAGGTTTCGGTCAGCGGACGCGCACTTAAGTTGGAACTGCACCCGCCGACAATTAAAAGGCCAATTAAAGCTCAGTTAAAGACAAACTGACAGTAATTTTGAGCGGCCAGTGCACCTTTATGCTCATCACGCAGGCTATTTGGCCAGGCAGCCTTCACGTTTCTCATTCATTTCGACATCCAGGAAGGGATGATAGGTCCACAGTGGGTGCTGGTGAAGCGAGTTAGGAGTTTTGCTGTGAGTTGGTTGGACTGGTTTATAGATCGTTTCTGGCATTTTTTTTATTGGTGTTTTCACAGAATCGTAGAATTTTAACAGCACAGAAGGAGGCCGCTTAGCCCATTGTGTCTGCAGCAGCAGAACAGAGAACCCTCTGATTTTGAAGTCTTTGCAGAGGCTTTCTGCAGAAAGGCCCCTTCAGTGCAGAAACCTGTGCAACCGTCAGGACAAAAACGGGGATTGTGTACTCTGCTGGAGAACCTCCTTAGAAGAGGGGAAGATGGCCAGAAGGGAGAGGAGACCAGTTACCCACAGGCACTGCCCCAGAGTCGGCCTGATGTACTGAGAGGTGCAGCCAGAAGGGGTGAAGGGCCAGCAGGAAGTGCAAGGCAGAAGGGTCCGGAGAAGACACCAATATCTATCAGGCAGAGCGTAAAGGCTGAGATCATGTTACCTCGACATGTCAGAGGTTCAGTGCCGAAGAAAGCTCTACCTCTCCAGGGACACTGTCGCCTAAATGTGACACGATCAGTCCCGAAATTGCCTCCAAGTGTGTAGGTGGTCACCCTATGCCAGTGGCTCTGAAGGTGACAGCTGCCCTGAACTTTAATGCCTCAGGTTCTTTCCAAGGGTCAGCAGGAGATCTATGTAGTGTCGGGCAATCAGCTCCCCACAGCTGGTCACAGCTGCACTGCTCCTAAGGGTCAACACCTTCATCCACTCCAGCCAGGCAGAACGAGCCAAAGGCTTCGCTGCAATTGTAGAGTTTGCCTGAATTCAGGGATCCACTGATTACACTCATGTGCCCATAAAGGTGCCAGCAGGGGAGCTGGGTGCCCTTGTTAATAGAAAGTGCTTCCACTCCCTCAACATCCAGATTGTGTGTGACCACAAGAGTGAGATACTACAGGATTGCGCCTGGTATCCAGGAAGCTGCCATGATGCTTACATCCTGCATCCCTCCCAGGTGCCAAGGCTGTTCATTGCTCCAGCATGCCTAGATGGCTGGCGTCTGGGTGGGAGAGTCCAGCGCCATGGCTGGGCACTCCTCAGTCGTCCGCCAACCTGAGGTTTGCTCACCTGCTCACCATTGATGGATGGGAAGCTAGCAGAGTTACCAGGTGCCTCATCCAGCTCTCCCGTTGGAGGTCACCTGCTTGAGGTCACTGCCAGTGTGTGGGCTCACAGGTCTGAACGCAATTCCAGAAAAGCCCTGATTGAGTTCCTGGAGCTGCCTCTCCACGAAAGCCGCCACTCTCTCTATGGAGGAAGCTGTGCGCTCTGAGCTCTGGGCCAACACAGAACTCAAGCTCCACATGGACTCCTCCAACACTGAGACCATGGCACACAAGATCCTCATGGATCTCTGCCAATCTTCACGGGCATCCCGCAGGGCATCGAGCATCTGCCGTCTGATGGACGACTCCAAAGGCTCATCATCTGCCTCGGGCTCAGCATCGTCCTGGTCTCCAGCAGTCCCCCGACCGCCAGCACCCTGGGGACTCTCTGCCTGTGCCAGCTCCTCAGGAGCGTGACGTGCCTTCACCACTGTGCACGACCATCTACCCCGATACTCATATATCCCCGATGCGCATGATGCAGAGGGAGGATGTGACGCAGGAGCATCAGGCAGCGGGTCATCTCCGGAGGTCAAGGGAGGTTCATCGGGGTCCTTCTGGGGTTGTGATGATGTTCCCTCTGAGGGAGGAAGAAAAAATGTCAGCGACAAGTGGCATTACGAACAACAGAGTGCACACAGTCTGGTTGCTTCTCAGAATGGACGTCTGAATGGATGAGCAACAGGGATTAGTGGATTTCACAAGTCAGTCTTACAACCACTGCCCTACATCTCTCATACCCTCCACCAATCTCTTCCCTGTCCACTGGACTCTTACCCTCCTCTAAGACCCCTGCCTCTCCGTGACTAGTGGACCTGACTCCACGGTTGCAGGTCCTCTTCGGTGCTTGCTCCTCCGCCTGACTTGAGAGGAGGTGGTTTGGGACCCCCATCACCCGTCCACCCTCACTGCTTCACACTGTGACTCCTCTTCTCCTGTCAGGACAAAAGTGCTTTCACTAGACCCCCCCTCTACATGCAACAAAACGCCCGTGAAGATGCAGGTTCAGGTGCCCATCACCCTGACATACATGCCAGCCATAGTCCACAAGGCACAGGATTATGTGCCACTTTACGTTCTGCCTTTATACACCCATGAGCACCAACAAATGCTGCCACTCATAGGTACATCCATCCAAGGCTCCAACTGGATTCGGTACTCACCCTGGCAGAGCGCAGTAGGTCATTGAACCTTTTCCTGCATTGCATCTCGGTCCTACACATGACATCACGCCCGCTGACCAGACCTGCCACCTCCGTCCAGGCCGCCTTTGTCAGGTGAGGCGACCTGCTCTTACCGTCCCACAGCAGCAAGGTGATGAGTCAGCCACTGACTACCTCCGCCAAAAACCCACAAGCACTCATCAGAAAAAGCTGGGGGGCAGACCGGCTCCAGGCATTTCAATCCTGCCTGGTTTGGGCTGCGGGTGCGGATGACATACTGCAGACGGTAACAGCACGATAACAGAAGGACGAGTCAAACAATTCGATTATCAAAGCTACTCCTGGAGGCTTTCGAACACAGGCTTCCCGCTTCAGGGAACATCATTCAAACCTCCCGCCCGCACCCTTACTGGTCTTGGCACCCCGCCCCCCACCCCCCACCCCAGCCAACAGCGCTGAGCCTGTCTCAGCGCTTGTTTCACGTTGGACGGCAGCTAATTGGCCAGCCTGCGTGAAATCGATGTCGGGAGCCGATCACGGGGTGGGAGTGGATTTCACATTCGCTTCCAGTCCCGCCATTTACGCTCGCCCAACTCAACCAGCTAAAAATTCAGGCCAGAGAAAAGTAAGCAAAGCTGTAGGAAGAGCTGGAAGCCTGGGCTGAAGCATGGAGTGGACATTTTCAAGTAGTGAATAAAACCAGTTCCATCTCTGCATAAATCCAGGATAGAAAATATACAATGGAGACCAGGAAGTCATTGTGAGGGGAATTGTAACCTTTAATTCTGTCTCCACAAAATGTTTCAATCCAACCTCAGAATATCCATCCAGTGGTGTGCTGTCTTAGTCTTCTTACAGTCTGAGTGAAATGACTCATTTAGTGACAGTTTTGTACCATGGGATGTTACTCATTAGGAACTAAGTCGAAAATATCTTCAAGTAGATCCCTTTCCCTGGGGAAAGCCAGAAAGCCCTTTGTGTCATTAGTATCATGGAGATTCCAAGTCTCATAAGTGCTCACTCACTCAAAGACAAGGAACACAAGATGAACAAGCTTCATACTTTACAAAGTTAAAGGTTTACCTGCTGTAGTAATTTGGCGTATGGAGAATTCATCATCTTCTCAAAAAACAACATGGCAGCCTTCAAGTCAATGCCAGGATTTCGAGGACTAGTTTTAAAATGCTCGTCATTACTGTAGGGGATCAAAATGTATATTTTTATGTAAAGCTGTCCATTCTACTCCATCCCTCATCTCCTTGTATTTTACATGAAGTCACAAAGTAACATGTTGCCTAGATCCAATGCTATTTGCTCCTATAATTTCTATACTTATGACACCAGATAATCCTCTAACTGGTCTCTTTGTAGGTTAGTATTAATGGGCACAGCGTTGCCAATAACTTTGAGATGGTGAATTTTCCCGCACTGTGGCCACTTACGAAACCAAATTCAAGGTCATTAGTTGGTAAAGGGTTGGCGAGGGAGGAATGATTGGTCAATCCTGTCCCACAAAGAGCTGTATGGTCTCCTTCTGTGTTGTAAGATTTTATGAGGACACTGTGGAAAAGCTTTCAACCTCAGTGGGTGGTGTTTGGGTGGGCACAATGCAGCCAGTACAGGATCTGTCACCCGATACACTGAAGGCAATGGGTTACACAACAGGCACCCGATCCCGCTACCACCCCCTTTATGCTTCCCTCCAACGTTCGCCACCCAAGTTGGAAGTTCCGCTCCTGCACCCTGTAGATGGGGGAGCAACCCAAGAGGCTCTAAACACAAAACAGGGACTCATCAACTCTTCCTCAGGGCAATGAGGGATGGGCAATAAATGAGGATGTACCAGTGTTGTCCCCATCCTGAAACCAGCCAGAGTAACTGTAGTGGCCCCAGGAGGTAATTGTATTTCTCTATACTGTCATCTCGAGCCAAATAGGCCTGGGGCAGTAGGTTCAATGGGCAGGATCTATGAATACTGAAGCATCCAGAGTCTTCCATCGGTTTCCCATATCAAAGTGCACACTGATTATTTCATACTACCGTACAAAGACACGTATTCTCTCTGGTCCTCAAAGCACAGCATGAAAACAAATTATTTGCAATAAATGAATTATCCAGTCCATTTCTCAGATGAACCCGCGGGTTGGAAAGGAGAATGAAAGATTGAGATGGATCGGGGAAAACTTTGATCAAGGACTGAGGAGAGGGAGGAAGCAAGAAATTAATAACTCGGGGGCTTTAAGGTAATTGGCAAAAGCACCAGGGAGAGATGAGGAGAGAAACGTAGCGAGTTGTGATGACCTGGAATGCAATGTCTGAAAGGGTGGTGGAGGCAGATTCAACGGTAACTTTCAAAAAGGAATTGAACAAACACTTGAGGGTAAAAACTGCAGTGTTATGGAGAAAGAGGGCAGTTGAATGGGAATAATTGGAACACTCAACGAATCCATTCCCCCGTCTCTTCTCCACAGCCCTGATATTTTTTTCCATTCAGATAATTAATTAATTCCCTTTTGAAAGCCAGGATCGAATCTGCCTCCACCTTCCCCATTCCTGCAGAATCCAAAATGGCGGTCCACAAACAATGCTGAGTTAGGACTGCCAACATTCCTCGAATTGTCCTGGAATCTCCAGGAACTGAAGGTTAATCCCTCGGACACTACTGTGGACAACCTAGGAGAAAAGTCATAGAGGCCTTAAAATATAAAAAAGGTCTTCTCCACCCATTTTCTTTAAACACGTTACAAAATTCTAGGAGCTGGGGGACAGAGGCAGGAAGAGGTTGTTTGACTGACATTCACGAATCATCCAATCAGGTGATGAAGAGTCAATTGGCATGAGATGGACAGGATGTGTGACCAGTGGTGGAGAGTAGAGGGGCAGGGTGGTTGGAGCTGGGGGATCATGTGATGAAACCTTCAAAAATACACCACACCAGACTGGCAACCCCGCTGGCTGTTCCTGACAGCATGTTCACCAACTGACTAAACCCTGGAAAGAAAAAGGATGCTGCTCAGGTCTAGTTTTACCAGATTGCTCCTCCACAACCATACAATTTTTATTTAACAATTTTAGATAAGAGGGCTCAGTTCCCCTTACACACACACACACACAAAAAAAATCGTGGAATCAATCACATTCTAAATAAATGACTGCACTTACTGATGATCAAGGAAGCTGCCATTCAAACACGCAGGTGAAGAAAATATCGCATTTAATTCACTGTAAAAAGGTGGGAAAAGACAGGTTAATGGATAAAACATCCACATGGTGCTTCCTCACATATAACCTGGCCACTAGCTTGCGGCTCCTCACTGATGATATTCAATGTCCAATTGAGCTAACAACCTACTCTGGGCTGGAGATAATGGGGTGACCTTTCAACTCACCCCTCCACACCACCCCCCACCCCCCCACAAATCTTCGAGTCTCACCTGATGCAGTTTTCAGGTCAGCTTTGCAAATGGGTATGTGACCCTCCCATCCCAGACAGCTGAGGCAGTCGCTAGCACATGCAAAATCGAGGTCCTATACCCTCACTGGCCGTCACAAGTGGGTAGGCTGTGTACAGCGTGTAGGCTGTTCCCACTTGTACCCAGCGGTGAGCGCCTACCCAGCAGTTCTTAAAGGGCCGCGCCAACAAAACTCTGGGTAAAACTCCCCATGAAACATATAACGGCCGATCAGCTAGAAATAGTATCTGAGTTGCTTTGTCAGCACAGCGTGCAAACATTCTACAGGCTATTTCTTCATGCATTTTAGTGGAAAAGAGAAAGAAACGACGACACGAGGAGAAACTTTTTTTATTTTTTACGCAGCGAGTGGTTAGGATCTGGAATGCATCGCCAGAGTGTAGTGGAGGCAGATTCAGTCATGGCTTTTGAAAGAGTATTGGATAATTAACTGGAGAGATAAACTGTGCAGGGCTATGGGGAAAAATGCGAGGCAGTGGGACTAGCTGAGTTGTCTTTGCAGACAGCCAGCATGAAGATGATAGGCTGAATGGCTTCAAACTGTGTTGTGATCATTCTATGATTCGATGATATAATGGATTGAGGGAGGGAGAATTCTATGGGCGCTGCAATGGTGGGGAGTTGTGAAAGTGTGGGGTGGGATGGGGTGGGGCAGGAGACTGCATGGACGTGATATGGAGGGGGGCCGCCAGTGTTCTTGGCACCAAAGAATTCTTGTGCTGGCCCTAAACACCATTTTCCTACAACAAGTCCCTCATCAGAGCTGTGCCAGACCAGGGAATGAAGAAGAAATTTGGAGGGAACATCGACACGACAAGGTAGCTCAAAAAAAGGGTCCGAGGTCCAAGGAAGGTGGGACGTGCTAGCAGATGGGGAGGGGGGGTGAAATTCAACCAAAAATAAAAATCATAAAATGTACATTTAAAAACATACAAAGGGCAGGATTTGCAAGTGGACAAAGGGAATTCAAAAAGAAACAAGTCCAAAGGTTTAAGGGAGAAACAAAAATACAAATTTTAAAAAAAAAGGTAATTTTTGAGTTGCCTTCTACACAGGAGTTTTAAAGCAGGTCTTTAAAATGCTATAGGGATTGGACGGGGCTGATACAATTTCCTCTGGGGCATAATGTTAATTTAGAGCTCAGCCATTCTACAGGATAGCGAAAATTTTCAACTCTCTTTCTGGGGATCAATTAAAATATTCAAAGACAGGTCAGTGGGTTTTGTTGGGTAAGGCTTTAAAGGATATGGATCAAAAGCGGGTAAATGGAGCTGAGGTACAGGTTAGCCTTGGTCTAATTGAAAGGAGGAACAGGCAGAAGTGGCTGAATGGCTTTCTCCTGTTCATAACATGCTCTGTGGATAAAGGGGAGCCTGTAGATGTGCTGTACTTGGATTTCCAGAAGGCATTTGATAAAGTGCCACATCAAAGGTTATTGTGGAAAATAAAAGCTCATGGCTAACATATTAGCCTGGATAGAGGATTGGCTGGCTGACAGAAAACAGAGTTTGCATAAATGGGTCTTTGTCTGATTGGCATCATGTGATGAGTGGAGTCCCACTAGGGGCCTCAACGTTTTTACGATTTACATCAATGACTTAGCTGAGGGGAGCGAAGGCATTGTAGCTAAATTTGCAGATGACTCAAAGATAGGTAGGAAAATACGCTGTGAAGGAAACATAAGGGAGAATTTTCTCCCCATCGGTTGGGGGGGGGGGGTTGTGCAGGGGCGGGTGCGCAGCCAATCAGCTGGGCGGTGCCATTTTATGTGGGCGGGCCAATGAACGCCCGCCCAACGAGACGCACGGCCAGAAGCGCTGAGTGCTCCCTGTGCGGGCGGTTGGGGGGGGGGGAGGGGTTGCCTGAGTCAGGGACTGCGCTCTTTTGCTCGTTCCCTGAGGCAAAGAGTTGCCTCAGGGAGATTAGTTGAAGTTCTGAAAATGTTAATAAAGAAAAAAAAAAATTAAGGCACGTCCCCTCGTGTGAAAGTGTCACATGAGCTGGGACATGTTTACGAATGTTATTAAAAATTTTCATAAAACTTTAAATATCTTCGTGAAAACTCATCCCGTCCATGGACGAGGTTTTATGATAAATGCAAAGGCCGCCTGGGTTCTTTGCCTGCCCCCCAACCTTAAGGCTGGACGGGCAGCTCTGTTAAGTGTTTTAACTGATATTTAAGTGGCCTTAATAGACCTTTAACGGTTCAGTGGGCGCACAGCCCACTCCGGTGCGCACCCGCCAAACTGAACATCTGGATAACGCGCAGCATACGTCGGAACACACCCCTGCTCGCCAAGCCGAAAATTCTGGGCCATAAGGAGTTTGCAGACGGATATGAATAAGTTGAGTGAGTGGGCAAAAATCTGACAGATGAAGTATTGTGGGAAAATGTGAAGTTGTTCACTTTGGCAGGAAGAATGAAAAAGCAGAGTATTACTTAAATGGAGAATGACAGCAGAATTCCTGAGGTGCAGGGGGATCCAGGTGTTCTCATGCATGGGTCATAGAAAGTTAGCATGCAGGTACAACGTGTAATCCAGAAGGCTAATGGAATGCTATCCTTTAATTTGAGAGGAAGTGAACATAAAAGTAACAATGTTATGCTTCAGTTATACAGGCCACTGGTGAGACCGCATCTCGAATACTGTGTGTAGTTTTGGTCTCCTTATTTAAGGATGTAAATGCATTGGAGGCGGTTCAGAGGAGATTTACTCAATTGACACCTGGAATGAGCTAAGTTTGATGAGGTTAGATTGGGCTTGTTTCCACTGGAGTTTAGAAGACTGAGGGGTGACTTGATTGAAGTACATAAGATCCTGAATGGTCTTGACAAGATGGATGTGGAAAGGGTGTTTCCCCTTGTGAGTGAGCCCAGACTAGAGGTCATTGGTTTAAAATTAGGGGTTGCCCTTTTAGGACAGAGATGAGGAGAATTTTTTTCTCTCAGAGGGTTGTGCGACTTTGGAACTCTGTCTCAGAAGGCAGTGGAAGCGGGGTCATTGAATATTTTTAAGGCAGTGGTAGATTAATTCCCTTGCCTAACAAGAATCTAAGGTTATCGGGGGGTAAATGGGAATGTGGAATTCAAAACACAAACAGATCAGCCATGCTCTTATCGAATGGCGGAGCAGACTCGAGGGGCCAAATGGCCTACTTCTGCTCCTGTTTCACAAATTCGTATAATTAGAGATACTCATCTCTCCCAGAGGGAGCAACAGCAAACTGGTAGCTGCCTGGGATGAGATAATGGTTCATGGTGCCTCTGTAAAAACGCTCAATGATGAAGGCTATTGTACAATTAACATCTGTTATCCCTGAAGAAACATTGCATTTTAAACAGTAAAAGATCACAAAGTGTCAATTCATCCCTGTATAACAGTCCTTGTCCAAACTAGCACTGTAAAGAACCTATAGAAACATATGATGGGTAATATAGTGGCTTTGGAAAAGGGCAAGAGGAGAGCTATACAAATGATACCTAGCTTAATGAACCTCAGCTACTCAGATTGAATCAAGGACCTTTGCTTATTTACTTCAAACAACATAGGTGACCTGGTAGAAGTCTATAAAATAATTCAGGATATTGTGATTGTAGACATTCTGGGGACGTGATATTAAACTATACAAGAGCAGGAACAGCCTGAACATTGGGTGATTCTTCTTTCCCAGACAGTGGAGAGCCTCTGGAATGCGCTGCCGGCTGGTGAGCTGGGAGCTAACTCTCTGCCGAGAGAGAATTGGGTTGGTCCCTAACTGGAGCAAAGGTTGCCTCATTTAGAAGGCAAGTGTCTTTACAGATAACACTTGGTCCATCTGATCTCCTGGACTGGTCTTGATCAACTGAGGTGGTCAGAGAGGAATAGTTCAGAGTATTTATTGGCCCTGGGTTTTCTTCTGTGTTTCTTACCTCTCACAGAAGATGTGGCAAGTGGTGTTGATGTGGTGAAGCTAAGGACAACGGGGGTTGGGAGGGGTGCGGAAAGAAGTGATGAGCAACAATGATCCTGCCATCTTGATATGACGCAGCCTTGATGGACCAGTTGGTCTTTTTCTGTCCATCATTTTTATCTGTCCGAAACATAGTATTAAAGCCCACTAAAGCCTCTGACTGACAGTCATGCAGTTAATTGCAATGCAATACAATGGTCCTGAATCCAGCTATCACAGCTCCATTTACACTGAGTACTAAACTAGACTTAACACTGGTGCAGTTAGTATGTGCAGCAAGATTCCACAGCGGGTTGCCAATTCGGTACGCTGGGATGTTTCATCACATGACCTCTAACCATTGGTGTCCTAGCACACTACCCACAGAAAATAAGTCAATAATGGCAGCCATAATACCCATAGTCCCCTGCGCTCCAGAAACCACTCTGGTCACCACATTGTTTTATTAGAATCCTGTTCAGAGTTAAAATCCGTCCCAATGTTAACTAGGATGAGCAATCAGCACTTCTTTCCTTTGGCTTTGTTCCCATTGAGGACAGCGAGGCCTACCTCCTTGCTTTGCCCCACACTCAATGTGGAGTGATGCCCCTCAAGCTACACAACCAATTGTCTCTCACTCTCTCTAATGGAGAGAGATGCCTACGGTCCTTTGTGGACTGCGGCTAAACACCACTGAGTTCAAGCAGCAGAGAGGAGAGGATTTTACTCCACACAAAAGAAAGAGAGGTGACCTGATCAAGATCTTTGGAAAGGGTTCGATAGGACAGTCGCATCGAAAATGTTTCCAAGTGTGTGGGAGACCAAAAGTAGGGGCCATAACAATGAGATAGTCACTAAAATATCCAACAGGGAATTCGGGAAAAACTCTTTACCCAGAGGGTGGTGAGAACGTGGAATACATGGAGTAGTTGAGGCGGGTGGCACAGATGCTTTTAAGGGGAAGCTAGAGAAACGCATGAGGGACAAAGGAATAAAAGGTTATCCTGATAGGCTTAGGTGAAGTAGGGTGGGAGGAGGCTCGAGTGGAGCATAAACCCTGGCATGGATCAGTTGGGCCAAAAGGCCTCTTCCTGTACCCTATATCCTGTGTGATTTTACATAATCAATCTAGGCTGGTTTTAAATACCAGGCCCGGAAGTGAACGATATTGCCAGCCTGCCCAGTGGCTCATAAACCAAGCACTTGGCTACAACCAGCCCTTCAGCTGGGGTTAAGGGAATGTGCAGCAAAGAACCAGAGCAAAAGAACAAAGTAAAAAGAATGTGATCGAGGATTCCAGCTCTAACTTCTTCCATACATATCTAAATTGGAGTGAAAAGAGTGGAAACCTTCTGCAATTTATAAATGGAATTTGAAAGCCGGACAGGTTTGTTTCCAACTGAAAGGAAGTTTCTTCGAGAAATCCGAGGCTGGGTTTTGGAGCTAAAATTTCTAAAGGAGCAGTTTTATCGAGCCTACAGTTTTAGGCCCTGCCTCCTGGGACTCTCCGAGGCAAAGATGGGAGTTTCCCATGGCAGCAGAAGTGTGGCAATGCAAGCAGCAGAATGACTGTCTAACGCCAGGTCAGGAAATGGTGAGGAAACAAGAGAAAACCCCAGGCCAACTGGCATGACTGAGAAATTCTCCAGTGAGGGAGTGGGGAGGGCGGGGGCTCTATTATAGAACATGACACTGCTTAATAAGATGAAACAAAAATCAATCCAATTAAAATATTTGTCAGCAGTAATCAGAGCTGGGTCAAAACTTACTTAAGCACGTCCTTTCCTGAAAGACTTAGCATCCACTTATTCATGTTGTTATTAATTATCCTGACACGCCTTGAAGGATCCAAACAGCGGAAATCATCAGGGACTTGGGAGTGCTGGAAAGGAGGAGAGAGAGGGCATGAACTCGAGAAGAAAGGAGAAAAGGGAGATGTTGTACATGTGTGTTGCATTCAAAATGCGACAAAAATCTCCTACTGCTTAATTCCGACTTTTTATTGGGAGCCAAGAAGGGCGATTAAGTTAAAACACTTTCAGCTTCAGAGCTTTACCAATTGTACAGATTATTGGCACGTATTACGGACACACACACACACACACACACACACACACACAATGGTGATTACATCAGTGCAGTCAATGCCAAACCTCAGCATATTAAGATTAAAGTTGTAAAATAAGCTGTAAGCATTCTTAAAAAGGGGAAAGCTACCCCATTCATTGTGAGGGCAGAGTTTTGTTTTCTAATTAAAACCTAATCAAATCCCTTGCCTACACAGTCCTGTATCGGAGAAACACAGAAAGAGCCCATGTTTCTGACAGAATGGCTACGGCACAGAAGGCCAGTCAACCTGTTGAACTGGTGCCTGCTCTCTGCAAGACCCATTTCTAGTCCCACTTCCCGCCCTTTCCCCATAGCTCAAGAGCACAAGAATTAGGAGCTGGCATAGACCATTCTGCCCCTTGAGCCTGATCCACCATTCAATAGGATCGTGGCTGATCAGATTGTGGCCTCTACTCGACTTCTCTGTCTTCCCCGCAATAATGCAAGAATCCTTTGTTGATCAAAAACCTAACTCAGCCTCAAATATATGCAGACCCAGCCTCCACTGTTCTCTGGGAGAGAGAAGTCTAAGACTAGCGACCCTCAAAGAAAAAAAGTGAAAATTGTTTCCCAACATAGTGCCTTTTCCATATGAAAACAACCTAAAACATGTCACAGCTAATGACAGTTTTGAGGTGCAGTTGCTGCTGTCATTGTAAGCCCAACACAGCAGCCAATTTGCACACAGCAAGATCCCACAAACAGCAATGAGAAATTATCTCATACTCTGTTCTACTCTTTCTGGCTAGCAGCAAGGTCAAATTATGGGACTAGCTATCTAACAACCTGGACCATTAATCCAGTGAAAGAGAATTCAAATCCCCACTTTGGTAGAGAAGTTATTTTAATAAAAGACTGGTGTCAGTAAAATAGATCCTGAAGCTGGTGGATCATTGTAAAAACCAAACTGGTTCACTCATGTTCTTTTGCAAAGGAAGCCTTCCATCCTTAACCCAACTGGTCAACATGCGACTCCAGACCCACTCTAACATAGTTGAGGCTTAACTGTGCTCTAACATGGTCTAGCAAGTTAGTCGAGGGTAGCTAGGAATGGACAATAACGAGTGAAGATCATTTGCAGAATGGCACAGCTTTTTTTCAAGATTAAAGCACTAATTGCTGCTTTTGTTTTTATCTGTGTACATTTGTGTGTGTGTTTAGTTGGGTTAAGGTGGAAATGTTTTTCCATTTAAGCTGACTTGCCACATAATAACCAACCCCGAACAGCACAAACGAAAGTACCATATTTATCTTAAATAGATGACATGTAATGCAAATTGTTTACAGGTTTTTAAATCTTAGCTTATCACATCAAAACCAGAAAATCTACATTATATAAAATATGAAGTCTTTTTACACTTCTCTAAATCTACACAATCAAAACTGCTAATTGAAACCCCTAATAAGGTATGGGACATATGCGTGTCAGTGATGCCCACATACTGAGAATGAATCGAAGCATTTAGCTTAGGCGTTTACTGGGTTTGGTCTCACCTCATGCTGAAAGAAAAGGGCGAAACTCTGATCCCCTCCACAGCAAACATGTTTCAGCACATGGTACTTGGACTGATCTGCCAACAGATCAAAGCAGGTCTCAATACACACAGCAGCTTATGGTTCAAAACATGGCTAGACTTAAAACCATCGACAAATCGCTGACTTAAATCTTGAGGCTCACAAAATACCACCTGACAAGGGACATTTCAACTTGTTGGAATGATTCATTTCCTGTTGGCCTGGCCAGTACTAGAAGGCAGGAGCACATCAGGCGATGGATAAGACGAGAGAATTTTCTAATTAAAACCTAATCAAATCCCTTGCCTACACAGTCCTGTGTAGGACCGATTCCAGGGTTTTACTTTCTAACCTATGCAGAATGGTGGAGGTTAAGTTGGGGGAGAAGAGCTCTTGTTAAGGAAGTGCAGTGGGTGGACTCTCGGCAGCTACAGCCCGTCAAGGGGTTGGCAACTCCAGGGGTCATAATGACAATGTTAGAAATGCAGGTCCCTTTCAGAGTGAACCAGGACATGCTTCAGAGTGAATCGAGAGCAGGTGACGTTCAAGAAGCCTGTACTTATGAGCTGAGTTTTTCTCTAGTGGGGAGGGGTTTGCTTCTGGACAGGGAGAGAGAGGATCCTGAAGGGTAGTGTAGAAATCAGTATTCGTACTGAACTATAATTTAACAATAAAACAGTTGTGATTCACAGAACGTCTCTGGCTGCCTGATTTGATAAATGGACATCCGCCTATTAAACACATATCACTGGCTGCACAATGACAATCTGGAGCATAGCTGGTGGTGGTGTTACTTTGAGAGTTGCCTCTCTGCTTTGCAGCAGACAGGACTCTGAAAGGTACCGTTATTGGGCCCAAATGTGGCTTAAAGGCAAAGGGGCTTGTATATATAATAGATGCACTCTATCTCACCTCTGTAAGAAACAGCTTAAATTGCTACACGCAAATTACAACAATTTTCACACAACAGGGCGCTATAGGCAGGAGGTTATTTCCCACTTATTCTGCTTTGGCAGGAATGGTGAAGGGAAGGGTGTTGGTGCCAGGACAGTTTGGTGCATTAGCCCAGTGGCAGCTTTAACATCCAACTGAGGATTCAATTCAATTAATAAAATCTCAGGTCATGGTGACCATGAAACTATCATAGATTCTTGTAAAAACCCTATCTGGTTCACGAATATTCTTCAAGAGAAGAAATCTGCCATCCTTACCTGGTCTGGCCTACATGTAACTCCAGACCCACAGCAGTGTGGTGACTCTTAACTGCCTTCTGAAATGACTCAGCAAGTCAGTCAGTGCAAGGGCAATTAGGGATGGGCAACAAATGCTGGTCTTGGCAGCAACACACACAACCCATGAAAGAATTTTTTTAAAAAATTGACCAATGCATCAATCTTCAAGAATTGCAATTGGAGTGTTTTAAGAATCAGAATGAAAGCTGAAATATTATCCAAACTGATAACCGGAAGTAGAAGAAATGCTTCCTGCTAAAACTAGGCCTGGATAAACTGAAATGCCTCAGTCATTGTGTGGCAATTAAGGTTTTATTTAGTGTGTAACATACCTTTAAGAACAATGCTAGTTAAGGAAGGTCACATGATCTTTAGTACCCAATAGGAGAGTAACACAGGCTACCTCAGTGGTCAGCAGTTGGTTGTGTAGAGACAGAGTTCGAGTTGAAAGCACGCATGTAGTTGCTTCTGAGAACCTTGTAAATGAACTCAGTTTCCACCCAAGAAGTATCTACTGATCAACTCTGTCAAGAGTACCAACTTGGCCACCACTCACAACAGATTGGACATGGGCTGGATCACACTCACACTGAACATAATTGTCAATCCAGGGCAGCCTTAACCCCTTCACTCACCATTAGGATTCAGCTTGTGCGCGTGAGTCACCCAGTTCCCAGCCACTTTGTACGGAACCTGAGAGTTAACAGTATGTCCAGATCCTAACTGACCTCTGTTGCCACGTCCAAATGCATAGATTAGGCCAGAAGAAGGCACAAAGGCAATCGTGTGCTGTCTGAAATAAGGAAGGACACATTAAAGCAGTCGCGCATTTCGAACCGTGAAACACTAAGTTGCATTTGACATCTGAGCTCAGGAAGTCAGGGCGATGGCCCAGGTTTTCACCATGAGAGAGTGCCTCCAAACATGGCGTGTTCCATTTTCACAGGGGGCGAGTGTAGAGTCAGGCCAGGCTTCACGCATGCACAGTTCGCACTGGCAGTTGCCATTTAAATCACCAGATGCCTCCACTGAAGTGAGATTTTGGTAGGCAAGGAGTGTGAAACCCAGTGTGTGCACAGAGTAGACCAGGTAAGAGGAGGTCTGAACTGGGTGAATTCATTTGGATGGCCAAAATACCCTTTTGGAGAGGTAAGGCACCCCTTTGGATCTGATCCCAGGACACCTTGGGGGAGGTAAGGCCTGGGCCCAGGAGACGAGGCTGCAGATGATGCTAATCACCAGGATCCATGCCTCTAGAGGGGCCTAGGTTCTTTGGCTGAGTAGTCAATCTGGATGTCAGTGTCTAAATGCAGCCAATCAGGCATGTAGGCCATCCCAACTGACAGGCTATATTGGGCCAATGATTGCTGTTGCTCTGTTGTCAGACTCGTGCACTGGCTGGAACCTGGAGGCTGTTGGAATGCAATGCAAGTGCCTCGACATTAACTTTACCTCCCCTTCTGAAGGCCCTTCCTCTCCTGACATCTTCTCGAGTTCTGAAGTCCTCCCCGAGACCAGTCCCTCAATGTTGTCAGCGATGGTGTCTATGGCCAGGGCCCTGCCCCTCCGCTTTCTTCTCAGTGTTAGGAAGGGAAGGGCCCTGGGCCACAAACACCATCGTCGAGGGACGAAACTGGGGGAGAACTTCAGGACTGAGAGAAGAGGTCGGGAAGGGGAGGGCCCTGGGCCACAGTTATCGGAACAGTAGAGAGTTTGAGTTCTGCAGCTAACCCCTTTAATGTGAATTTTACCTTAATTATTTCTCCAGGTTAGTTTTTCATTGGCTTGACTTAATTTTAACACAAAACAACCAAAGTGAGTAGTAGTGGGTTCCTGATGTTCACATTTGTATCCCAGAATACGCACTACCCTCCCTTTCTGCTAGCGAGGTGGGTTAATTGTGAGATATTTGCCCGGCTTGCGAGTGTTTCTTTTTTAAAGACACATAAAGGAACATTTGGACCAAGCTAATGGTTGCTTGAGCGAGAGACAATTCAAAGACTTAGTGAAATTAACAGCATGTTTTAGAAACAGGGATTTACACAGCCACTAATGCAGGGTGATGTCTCTCTCCTGTATCACAGAATCACACAGTGCAGAAGAGGCCCATCGAGTCTGCACCGACATGTGGGAAACACCTGACCTACCTACCTAATCCCATTTACCAG